>NC_043706.1:993872-995247 GCF_006229205.1 Suricata suricatta
AGAGCCACGTACTTGTAGTTATAAAGTAAGCAGGTCAAAATGATGAAAAGTATAGTATAGGGAACAGTATCAATAATATCACAATAATATTCTAGGGTGAAGATGGTGACTATACTCACCATGGTGAGCATTGGATATGGTATATGATTTTTAAATCACTATGCTGTGTACCGGAAACTGATACAACACTGTATATCAATTATACTTTAATAAATATAAAAATAAAAAGTTGATAGCAAATTCTACCCATAATATCATTTCCATAATAGCAAGATGGTAAACTGTGGTCTTTATTACTTGCATCATATTTGTAATATTACACGTAAAATGATAGGATTTGATTCGTTTGGTTGATGGTGATTGAGTCAGGTAGAGGGCGTTTATTCACTGCTCACTTTTCAGATTTCTACCCAAAGATGGACTCAGAGGACTTATGACGGATTCACTGTCACACAAATTTTAGGAAAATTGAGATGAAGGTTCATGTTGCAAAATGCGGGCCAATAAATTAAAACTGTGGTGAGTAAACATAGGTGTAGATTGGCTATTTACTGAGGGATGCTAACCATTTTGGAGTCGGGCAAATGAGAGGTAATTTAGCACAGTGGCTTTTTGGAGTCCTACCTGGAGAGCATGGAGTATAAAATAGCGGTGCTTATTCTCTTTCCTGATGGCTCAGTGGGAGGAAAAGCCTCCTTACTGCTCCTTTCATATCCTTGTTCCTCAAAGTATAGATAAAAGGGTTAAGCATAGGAATCAGCAGACTGTAGAAAAGGGCCATGAATTTGTTCTTGTCCTGGGAGTTAGTACCAGAAGGTTGTACATACATGCATATCCCTGGTCCATAGAAGAAAGAGACAACAATAATATGGGAGCCACAGGTATTGAAGGCCTTCTTCTTTCCTGTTGATGAATGAATTCTGAGTACTGCAGCCACAATGAACCCATAGGAGACAAGGATAAGAGACAAGGGAATCAAGGTAATTAATGCCACGACGACAGAGAGCATAGTTACGTTGAATGTGGTGTCGGCACAGGACATCTTGATCATCACTGGAATCTCACACAGGAAGTCATCCACTTTGTTGTTACCACAGAGTGGCAGTTGGACAGTGAGGGATGCCTGAAGCAAGGAGTTAGCCAAACCACTTATCCATGCCACAACCACTAGGGAAACACAGAGTCTCCGATGCATGATAGCCGAGTACCTCAAGGGTTTGCAGATGGCTATGTACCGATCCAAGGACATGACTGCCAAGATGATGCATTCTGCGGACCCCAGGAATTGAAACACATAGAACTGGGCCACGCAGCCTCCATAGCTGATGGACTTATCTGGGCCCCAGAGGTTGAACAGCAGCTGAGGGATGGTGGT
>NC_043706.1:995347-997514 GCF_006229205.1 Suricata suricatta
TGTTAATGTGATGAATCACGTTGATGGATTTGCGGATATTGAACCATCCCTGTAATCCAGGAATGAATCCCACTTGATCATGGTGGATAATTCTTTTTATATGCTGTTGAATTCGATTTGCTAGTATCTTGTTGAGTATTTTTGCATCTGTATTCATTAAGGATATTGGTCTGTAGTTCTCTTTTTTGGCTGGGTCCCTATCTGGCTTAGGTATCAAGGTGATGCTGGCTTCGTAGAATGAGTTTGGAAGCTTTCCTTCTTTTTCTATTTTTTGGAATAGTTTGAGAAGAATGGGTATGAGCTCTGCTTTAAATGTCTGGTAGAATTCCCCTTGGAAGGGTGTCACTTCTTTAAACGGCTAAGCAGTATCCCATTGTATATGCATACCACTTCTTTATCCACTCATCTATTGACCGATACTTGGGTTGCTTCCATGTCATACCTATTGTAAATAATGGTGCAATAAAGATAAATGATAGGTGTGCTTATATCTCTTTGAATTACTGAGGGTTTTTTTTTTCTTAGATAAATACCTATAATTGGAATTACTGGGTTATAAAGTATTTCTATTTCTACTTTTTAATTTAAAATATTATTATCCATAGTGGTTGCACCAAGTTATATTGCCACCAACAGTGTCAATCAACTCTTTTTAGGAATTACCATCAAGACCAAATGGGATAATATCTCACGTCTTACACCTGACCCTCCCAACCACACATTCCCTGGTTGATCCTGCATAAATAACATAATTCAAAAGTAATATTGGACTCTTACTTTCCTATATGTCTACATGGTATTCCTTCCTTTTGAGGTATATGACTGAAGTAACCTTTTCCAGACTTCCAATGGGAAATGCTGAGGACTCAAATCTTGAGAGACTTCTGTGCAGCCTCCTGGTACTGACAGTCATGTAGCCTTTACATGAGTTAATTTACATAGCATGAGAATATTGGGTGTATTTTGTAGATACTCGAAGAATGAACTGGTTAAATCACTTAGGAATCAGAGTGTTAGACGTTAAGAAAGAAAATGGGGAAGTTGGAGGATAAAGTGGGAGGGATGGAAAATAAATTGGCTCTCACATCATCAATTCTGAGATTGAAGTAATGAAGCAGAAAGATATATGAGGATGTGAGAGGGAGAATTCCATTGACTTTATCAATAATGTTAATTCATTATAAGCTGTCATTTTTTCATACTACTTTGCTCCCTGCCCTTACAGAACCCTCATTTTTAAACTTATATTGGAGGTAAATTTGTAATTATTTTTCTAACAACTAAGTGTTTTTAGGAACGGTGTTCATACATCTGCTCATCCTGGCGCCATGGGTTTCCAGTGTTCCCTTTCAAATAACAAGAACAAACTCCACTGACTCATACTGTACAAGCCTCTCATACAGAAATATATAATGACTGCAATCACTAATTAATTAATCACAATATATTGATTCACTGTTTAATTTCTGTTCTATGCATTGCCACAAACTTTTCTCTGTAGACACGAGTGGAAGGACACTATGATTCTGCTGCTGTTGGAGACAAGGAAATACCCTCTTTTGGAGGCAGGCTGACTCTCTGGCATGACCATGTGCCTGTTAAAAATATCTGATTTCACTCTGTGCACCTCTTTCATAGTACTGACACCTCAAACTTCACATTGCTCTGGACGACTTCTTCTTTCTCAAAAAAACAAAGAAGAAGAAGAAAGAAGGGGGGGGAAGCAATGAGGTCCTTTTATCTCACTTGAAAATCTAAGGGGTCAGCACAATAGTAGGTAAGTAATAGGCTCTGAATAAATGTTTTAAACCAATGAGAAGTACTACCCATGGTTAAAACCTCGATCACAGGCTCATGTAAAAACGTGTCATGCACTGAACACTGACCGTCACAGATGTGGCCAGTAGCTGGTGTTTAATGCAATGTTTCTCAAACTATCTTCTGGCACTGTTCCAGTGGATCTCAACAGCAGTTTTAATTTTTTTACATCTTTATTTTCTTTTGAGAGACAGAGAGAGCTAGCAGGAGAGAGGTATAGAGAGAGGGAGACACAGAATCTAAAGCAACTCCAGGTTCTGAGCTTTCAGCACAGGGGCCAGACGTGGGGCTCAAACCTATGAACCATGAGATCATGACCTGAGCTGAAACTGAACCTTCAACCGACTGA
>NC_043706.1:997614-1007334 GCF_006229205.1 Suricata suricatta
TAGGATCACGACCTGAGCCATATTCAAGATTTGGATACTTACCTGACGGAGCCATCTATTTCCCCCAAAACATAGACCTTTTAAGCATTGCTTACTTACCAGCTGTGTTGTGAGGATTGACTAATCCAGGATCTGTGACTATGATTCATTAAGTATAATACTTAATGTTGGGGTAGTTCCTTTAGGAAGCGTAGTGTCCAGTGTGGTAAAAATTCTATATCTTTTCATTAATCCTTGTTCTGGTTGCAGCCAAATATTAGTCGTGTACTTACCCCACCAGAAAACTCACAAAGACTGCATGTTCTTCTCTTTCATTCCCCAAATCACTCCTATGGCTTGAATCCAGGGTTTATGATGTTAAGATTTTTATGCAATTACACACATATTTTTAATTTAATGAAATGCCCACAAATGTAAGCAGTATTCCTATATCATTCCTCATTAAAGTAAATGTGTTTTGTGCTCGCTTCGGCAGCACATATACTAAAGTGTTTTAAGTTATAATGACATTGCACTATAAAAGGTTTGAATTTTTGACATATATTTTTATACAACACTTTGCGTAGAGAGGTCACAACACACATGGAATTGCAAAAAGATAAAATCGTGAAGCTGAAGAGATCACTCCCACCCACATTCGACACCTACCTTACATCATCGCTGCTATTTGATGGTCGTGTTCTCTGTTCTTGCAAAATTGACTTGGTATTTTCTTTCCAAAGCAACGAGTGTTCATTAGAAATAAGGGTCGAATATTCTTCCTGTGTTCAGTGGCTTCACGTCATATCCTCTGTCCCTAATATAAATTTGTCCTTTAGATTTGAAAGACCCCAAGTATGTTTATATGTGGGAACCAATAACGTTTTTTAAGGAGTGATTCTTTCCCTTTATATAAAGCTATGGGCCATTTTCTTCATGCATATAATGAACCTCAGTGGACATCTCTTGGCAGGAAGCTCTGTACAATTTCCCTCGTGGGAATACTACTTTATAACCTACTTCTTACCATGCCAACATGAGAGGATAAACTTGGGAATTTTCCTTGTTGTGGAAAATGGACTCCGGACTAAAAGAATCCTAAAAAAACAAAACAAAACAAAACAAAAACCCTCATCTATCTCATCAATTCCAAGAAAACTTCCTTATATATTAGTGGAAAATTAAGACAATTATTTTTGTTGTCAAGAGATAATTTTTATTTATTTATGTTTTCCTCAGGCTATTATTTATTTAGATTCTTCCTATAATAAAAGTAGGAATATTTCTAGTTCTACACAGAGAGAGAAGCAGTGGTTACCTTCCAATTTGATTTTTAAGAAATCAAAGGGCTTTTTTCTCCATATATTTCATCAAAATAGCATAGCACAGTAAGGACTTTTTACTGACTGCTGGAGGCCCGCTCTGGCAGGTCCAGGGCTCCCTGAAGGGGTAGCAAGGGATGAAAGCAATGAAGAGATACTCACACAGTTTCTTAATTGGTCCAGCCCAGCATCGTCTTGTCCTATTTCCTTATTATCCCAGTATCTCCTATCTTGCCAGGTCTTGGGCCTTTATTTATAGACTTATGACATCAAAAGGTGGAAATTTTACAAATAATTCTCAGTGATAAGATGCTTTGAAAAGGGTGCAGAAACAGGTTTTACAGAGGCATTTCTTCAGAACTATTCTAATTACAATGAGGTAACTTACACATCATAGGATAACAGGATATTCTCAGTGAAAAGCAGATAACATACACATTTGTTTGAACTGTAGTAAATCTTACAACTAAGATGATAGCAGGATGTTTTCAGTGAGAAGCAAGATAGCAAACACATTTTATAACAATGATGCTAAAATTCAGTCATAGACAGGGCTAGGAGGCATTCTATTTGGCTCACAAGAGGAAGAATACATTCGTGATGGTTAGTAAGTAAACCTTTTGTTAACCTTGTTCTTTGATGTTGAAGGTGTAAGCGCCAGAGGCGCCCAAGATGAGCCGGCCTTTGCACAAGAGTCTAAGTTGTAGCTACTCTTACCTATCCTCACAATGGGCACCAGATTAGCATATGTTTGCGCAGTAGCTTATGCCCTGCTCTTGTTTGTTTCTATTTCCTAAGTTAGGCTGTTCACTCTGGGCCAGGGTACACATTATCTTGTGTTCTTTAACCCCCTTTATTTCCACGTCTTAAGTTTGTGAAGCTCAATAGAAGGGCCTTTCTACAAACGTCTGCGGTGTTTTGTTTGACTTCCTCTTCATAGAGGTGGGAATATGCTTCCTCCCATGAGGTTTCTGGGGAATATCGGTCTGATTTGGAACATTGTGAGGCCTAATTAATAGCAACAGGCTTAATTTTACATGAGCAATCTTTTACAGAGGGAGATGCCAGCTTCCGCCCCTGTGGCAGGAGCCGTGCTACGTCTACCATTTCCTTACTGTGATCATGTCATCCAGCAAGGCCAGTGCAGCTCCCAGCAACTGACTTGATGGTGAATATATCAAAAATGGTCCCTCATTTGGGTTAAACAATAAATCATTATGGCAAGAAAAAGTTAAGATATGTTATTTAATTTGCTTTATTCAATCAATAAAAATTTGTTGAGCGCCCAGTATATGTCACTTTTCTTGATGCTGCAAAATATTACAGTGAACAATGGCATAAAAATTTGCTTTACTGAAATGTATCATAATAGAGAAAGACTATACTTGTGCTTATTGTCAGTGTCTCAGTGGATTTGGCTTCAGAATAATCGAAACACTCATGCAAATATTTATAATGCTGCAAAATCATGTGTAGAAAAATTAAGTTTTGCAAGACTTTTTTATTTTAACTAACACTGATACACAATATTACATTAGTTTCAGATGCACAACATAGTGAATCACCATCTGTGCAAATTAATTTATGTTCTACAATTGTATTCATCATCCATCACTATATAACACTATTCTGATATCATTGACTTTATTCTCTGTGCTGTACCTTCTGTTCTCATAAGTTAGCCATTCCATAACTGGAAGCCTGCACCTCCATCGCCCCTTCAGCCATGCTTCCCATCCCCAAACCCCTTCCTCTGGCAACCATCCATCTGTTCTCTGTATTTATGGGTCTGATGTTTTTTTATTCCTATTTTTCAGGTTGCACACATCAGTGAGATCATATGGTATTTGTGTTTTTCAGTTTTGCTTGTTTCACTTAAAATAACACTCTTTATGTCCACCCATGTTGTCACAGAGGGCAAGATATCATCCTTTTTCAGGCTGATTAACAAATGATTGTACATACGTAACATAGTTTCCTTGTATTTTTGTCTGGACACTTAAGTTTCTCCTATATCTTGGTATATAATGGTGCAATATACTTAAGGGACCATGTCTTTTGGAATTAGTGTTTTCATTGTCTTAGGTAAATACCCAGGAATGGAATTATTATATCATATGTTATTTCAATATTTAATAGTTTGAGGAAACTCCATACTGTTTTCCACAGTGGCTGCACCAATTTACATTCCCACCAACAGTGCATGAAGGTTCTTTTTCCTCCATATTCTTGCCAACACTTCTTGTCTTTTTTATTTTAGCTCCTGTTACAGGTGTAAAGTGATATCTCATTGTAGTTTTGATTTTCCTGATGACCAGTAATTTTGAGCATCTTTACATGTGTCTGGTGGTCATCTGTACATCTTTCTTTAAGGAAATGTTTATTAACACTGGCTGCCTATCTTGCAGAAACCTAGCCCCACACTGCTGAACACTGGTGGGACTGCTCTTTCCAGTCACACTTGCTTTAGTCCAAGTGCAGTGAGAACCTTGCCCAGAAGACCAGCACAAACCCCCTCCCCATGTAATGTCTGCTGACCAAGAGTTCTACAGGGCCCAGACCTGGTGGACGTCGTGACATGTTTCCTTTCATAAGAAGACCAGAACACACTAGTTAAAACTCACCACATTCAGGCCAGGGAGCAGAAACTGTCCATTGCAGGCAGAGAACCTCGACAGATGACTGACCTGAAAAATAGAGCATCCAGAACACAGGAGCAGACTGCATGCAGCATATATTGGAGACATGTCCTAAAGCCCAGGCTCTGGACATTATAGGACCTTTTATTCATAAGGCCATTACACTTATGGACAGCAAGTATAACAGGCTTTCCCATCACAGAGAGAAAGAAATGTAGGGAAAATGCTGCAACTGAACATTTCATCCCAGATGAAAGAACAGGATAAAGCCATAACCAGAGATCCTAGTGAAAGGATATAATTACTATTTCTGATGGAATTTTAAAGCAATTATAAGGATACTAACTGAGATTGAGAAAGGAGTGAAAGACTTCAGGGAGTCCTTTACGGCAGAGATAAAAGAGATAAAAAAAAAACCAAGCAGTCAGAAATGAAAACTTCAATAACTGAGATTTTAAAAGGTTTGATGCAACCAACACAAGGATGAAAGAAGTAGAATAAATAAGTGACCTAGAAGACAAAATAATGGAAAATGAAGAAGCTGACAGAAAGTATGCTAATGCAATGTGAAAATAGATTTAGTAATAACATTTTTATTGCAGGAGTCCCAGAAGAAGAAAAGAGTGAAGAGGAGACAGAGAAATTTATTTGAGGAAATAAGCACTAAAGACTTCCCTAATCTGGGGAAGGAAACACGCATCCAAATCCAGGAAGCACAGAGAACTCCCCTCAAAAACAACATAAAAAGGCTAACACCAATACATCTTATAATTAAATTTGCAAAATATAGCAATAAAGACAAAGTCCTAAAAGCAACAGGACAAATGAAGTCCCCACTGTCAAGGGAAGACCCACAATGCTAGCTGCAGATCTATCCGCAAAAACTTGGCAAACCAGAAAGAATTGGCATGCTATAACAAACATGCGAATGGGGAAAATCTTCAGCCAGGAATACTCTGTCTGCTGAATCTATCATTCAGAAAAGAAGTAGGGAAAAAGACATTTCCATAATAAACAAGACCTGAAGGAGCTCCTGACCACTAAACAATCCTGGAAGAAATATTAAAGAGCACATGTTCAGTGGGAAGACCAAAAGTGATCAAGACATGAATGGAACAGAAAAATCTCCAGAAGCAATGAAAAAACAGGTAATAAAATGGCACTAAATATCTACCAATAATCACTTTGACTGTAAATGGACTAAATACTCCAGTCAAAATATATGAAGTGTCAGAATGAATAAAAAAAAAATGCGACCCTTTAATGGTACCAATAAAAGGCTCATTTTAGACCTGAAGACCCCTGCAGATAGAAAGTCAGCTGATGCAGAAACGTTTATGATGCACATGGAATTCCAAAGAAAGCAAGAGTAGTATTATCTATATCAGACAAACTAGATTTTAAACCAAAGAATGTAACAATGGAGAGGAGCACTATATCATTAATAAAAGGGATCATCCAACAGGAGGATCTAACAATTATAAATATTTCTTCCTCCAACATGGAAGGACCTACAAATGTAACACAATTAATAATAAACATAAAGGAACTTACTGATAATAACACAGTAAGAGTAGGGGACTTGAACACTCCACTTACAAACAGATCATCTAAGCTAAAAAGTCAAGAAGGAAATAATTGCTTTGAATGACACGCTGGACCAGATGGAGATAATAGGTATATTCAGATCATTGCATCCTAGGATACCTGGGTGGCTGATTTGGTTGAGTGTACAACTTCAGCTCAAGTCATAATCCTGTGATATGTGAGTTTGAGCCCTACATCACGCTCACTGCTGTCACCCTGTCAGCACAGAGCCTGCTTCAGATTATCTGTGGCACTCTCTTTGTCCCTCCCTCACTTGTGCTCTCCCAAAAGGAAATAAATATTAATTAAAAAATTTTTTTCGTATGAAAGCAGTAGAATATACATACTTATTCAGTGCACCTAGACAATTTTCCAGAACAGATCACATATTGAGTCATGGATCACCCCTCAACTAGAACAGAAAGATCGATATCATATCATGCATCTTTTCTGACCACACAAAACTTGACATCAACCACAAAAATAGGAAAAGAGATTGAAGGAGAGAGATGGGGAGAGATATATGACAAATACTTGGAGTTTAAACAACATGCTATCCAACAATGAATGGGCCAACCAGTAAATCAAAAAAGAAATAAAAATACAAGGGAAACAAATGAAAATCAAAACATAATGGTCCCAAATCAGTGAGACACATCAAAAGTGGTCTAAGAGAGAAGTATATAGTAATACAAATCTACATTAAGAAGCAAGAAAAATCTCATAATATCAACCTAAACTTGTACCTAAAGAGCTACAAAAGAACAACAAAGTATAAATCCACCAGAAGTAGGGAAATATTGAACACTAGAGAAGAAATAAAGGATATAGAAACTAAAAAATAGATCAATATAGCCAAGAACTGATTCTTTGAAAATTTAAAAAAAAATCGAAGAAACCCTAGCCAGACTTATCAAAAGGTAAAAAGAAAGGAGCCAAATACTTAATATCATAAACAGAAGAAGAGAAAGAGCAATAAACACCACAGAAAAACAATTTTAAGAGAAGATTATGAATAATTACATACCAATAATTGGGACAACATTGAAGAAATGGACAAATTTCAAAAAATATACACACTACAAAAGTTGAAACAGGAAAAAATAGGAAACTTGAAGAGACCCATAACGAGCAAAGGAACCAAATAATTAATCAAAAATATCACAGGAAACTAAAATCCAGGGCCAGATGGCTTCACAGGCAAATTCCATAAAACATTTAAAGAAGAGTTAATACCTATACTTCTGTAACTATACCCAAAAAAGGGACATGGAAGGAATACTGCCAAATTCATTTGTTTGAGCCCAGAATTACCTTGATTCCAAAAACCAGACAAAGACCCACTAAAAAAATACAACTAGAGGCAAGTGTCACTGATGAACATCGGTGAAAAATTCTTAATAAAATACTAGCAAATCGAATCCAACAGTACATAAAAGGAATCATTCACCATGATAAAGTAGGATTTATTCCTTGGTGGCAAAAGTGGTTCAATATTCTGCAATTAATCAATGTGATGTACCACGTTAATAAAAGAAGGGCTAAGAGTCATATGATTCTGTCATTATATGCAGAATTTGACAAAGCACAATATCCTGTCATGAAAAAAGTCATCAACAAAGTAGGGTTGAAGGGAACATAACTCCATGTACACCAATAATGAAGCAACAGAAAGGAGTGAAGGAATCCAGCCCATTTACAATTGTACCAAAACCCATATGATAACTATGAATAAACCTAACCAAGAGAGAAAAGAACTGTTCTCTGAAAACTATAAAAAAATGATGAAATAAATTGAAGAGGACACAAAGAAATGAAAAAATATTCCACTCTCATGGATCGGAGACACAAGCATTGTTAAAATCTCTATATGACCCAAAAGGATCTACACATTTAATGTAATCTCTATTAAAATACCACCAGCATTTTTTACAGGACTAGAATAAAAGCTCCTAGTATTGGTATGAGACCACAAATGACCCCGAATACCCCAAGCAATCTTGAAAAACAAAAGCCAACCAGGAGGCATCACAATTCTGAACTTCAGATTAACAAATGTTCTCATTAACAAATGGTGTTAGGAAAACTGGTCAGCTACATGCAAAGGAATGAAACTGGATGATTTTCTTTTATCAAACACAAACTCAAAATGGATTGAAGACCTAAATGTGAGACCCAAAGCCATGAAAATCCTAGAGAAGAACACAGGCAACATCCTCTTTATCACCCATAGTAACATTTCCCCTGATTATCTGAGTAAAGTAAACAAAAGCAAAAATAAACATTGGGACTGTTTCAAAATAAAATACAGAACAGCCAAAGAAACAATCAACATAACTAAAAGGAAACCTTCAGAATAGAAGATATTTGCAAATGACCTATCTGATACATGGTTAATATCCAAAATCTATAAGGAATTTACAAATCTCAACTTCCAAAAAACAAATAAGGGGCACCTGAGTGGCTCAGTCGTTTGGGCCACTATCTCATGGTTTCAACTCAGGTCATGATCTTGTGGTTCATGAGTTCGAGTCCCATGTTGGGTTCTTTGCTGGTAGTGCAGAGCCTGCAATTCTTTCTCTGACTCTCTCTGCCCCTCTGCTGCTCATGCTCCCTCGCTCTCAAAATAAGTAAATAAGTAAGTAAGTAAGTAAGTAAGTAAGTAAGTAAGTAAGTAAGTAAGTAAGCCTAAGAAAAATACAGCTATGAAATGGGCAGAAGACATGAATAGACATCTTTCCAAAGAAAACATCCAGGGGGTTAACAGACACATAAAAAGATGCTCAGCATCACTCATCATCAGGGAAATACAAATCAAAACTGTATGAGAAATCACCTCACACCTGTCAGAATGGCTAAGCTTTACAACTCAGGAAACAACAGATAGTGGCAAGGATGCAGAGAAAGGGCAACCTCTTTCACTTTTGGTGGGAAAACAATATGGAGGTTGTTAAAAAAAAAAGTTAAAATAGAACTACCCTATGACCTAGCAATTGCACTACTAGGTATTTATCTGAAGTTTACAAATATACAGGTTCAAAGGAGCAGATGTGTGCCAATGTTTGTAAGTAGCATTATCAACAATAGCCAAAATATGGATGGAGCCCAAATGTCCAACCACTGATAAATGGATAAAGAAGATGTGGTATGGGGTGCCTCAGTGGCTCAGTCAGTTAAGCGTCCGGCTTTGGCTCAGGTCATGATTTCACGGTTCATGGGTTTGAGCCTCGCATCAGGCTCTGTGCTGACAGATAGCTCAGAACCTGGAGCCTGCTTCAGATTCTGTGCCTCCGTCTCTCTCAAAAATAAATAAAAAACATTTTAAAAAGATGTGGTATCCATATACAACGGAATATCACTTGGCCATCAAAAAGAATGAAATCTTGCTATTTGCGGTGATGTGGATTGGGATAGAATGTATTAACTAAGCAAAATAAGTCAATAAGTCAATGAGATAAAGACAAATATTGTATTATTTTACTCATATGTGGAATTTAAAAAACAAAACAAAAAGCAAAGGGAATAAAAATAGAGAGGCTAACCAAGAAACATATTCTCAACTATAGAGAACAAACTGATGGTTACCAGAGGGGAAGTGGGTGCAGGAATGGGTGAAACAGGTAATGGGGATTAAGGAGTGCATTTGTTTGGATGAGCACCAGGTGTTGTATGGAAGTGTGAAATCACTGTATTTATGGTATACCTGAAACGAACATTACACTGCATGTTGCCTAACAACCTAATAAATGTCACCTAAATATAATTCAAATAAAAAAATACCACAAACTTAAAAAGTTTATTCAGATCCTTTTTAAAATCAGATGCTTGTTTTATGCTATTCGCTTTTATAATTTTTTCTTTCCAAATTTTTTAGAACTTTATTCATGTTTGTTTCTTTCTTTCTTTTAAGAGAGACAGAGAGTGGGGAGGAACAGAGAGAGAGAGACAGAGAGAGAATGTCAAGCAGGCTCCACGCTGTCAGCACAGAGCCTGACATAGGGATTGATCTCAGGAAATACGAGATCATGGTCTGAGCCAAAATCAAGAGTCGGACACTTAACTGGGGGAGCCACCCAGACACCCCTCCAAGTTCTTATTTAAATTCTAGTTGTTCCAACACCATTTTTTAAAAAGAGGCTGTCTTTTTCCTATTGGATATTCTTATCTGCTTTGTTGAAGATTAATTAACCATA
>NC_043706.1:1007434-1013147 GCF_006229205.1 Suricata suricatta
GTGATTCAGTCTCTACTTCTCTTCCCCTGGTCTCTCTCCTGCCTTGCCCGGCGGTACCGCGCGTGGCTGTGAAGGTCAGTGCGCCTCTGGATACCCAGGGCCCCGCGTGAGCGACTGTCGGGGAATCTGTGCGCCTCCGGGCTCTCTCTGGGCTGCCCTGCACTGTGCGGATCCCCGCTGACCTGTCCGCCTGGGGTCTCCCGGCCTCCCCGCCGGGCTAGGAGCGGTGCACCTGGGGACACGCGGGTTTCCGCGGGCCCAGCGCCAAGCCTCTGGGCGCTCCGCGCTTTGTCCAAGAGAAGAACTTTAAATCTCAAAAGAATACTAAGAATTTTAAGATGCTAAAGAAAAATGAAAACAGTTACGTTTCTCATATGTGTGCATTTTTTAAATTTCCACACTACCATATCCATTATCTTCTATTGTTGAGTATATGACAATTATTTTGAACTCAACACATTTAGGGCAAGCATCTTCTCTTCTTTTGAGACAAAGGCCTCTTCTAAAGCTCATTATTTTAATGAAGATGATCACCTATTGTCTCTGTATGCACATGAGAAACCGCGAGTCCTATTTTACCCCATAGCCTCCATAATTTTCCATATAAAAACCATTACCGAGACATCCTAATCATTTCTCTTTGAGACCTTCCATAGCTCCATGGCTTTCTTTTCACACTCCTACTATCAGCATCCTTTACCTAGACTTGCTGATTACCCAATTCACCCACATACACTCCTCCTGATGCTCCGTAATGCACTCTAGAAAATATAGTCAACAACAGTGCAAGAGAGATCCCCTTTCTCCACAGCCTCGACAACACCTGTTGTTTCTTGCATTGTTGATTTTAGTCATTCTGACAGCTGTGAGGTGATATTTCATTGTAGTTTGGATTTGTATTTCCCTGAAAAATGTATTAAGAAGACATGTATATATATATATATATATACACATAGAGAGAGAGAGAGAGAGAGAGAGAGAGTCTGAGCACTTTTTCTTTAGTGTATTACTTTTGCTAACACCAGTGACATTGATCCTCATTTTATATGGCTTTATAGTTCAAGCAGTATTGACTACACACACACACACACACACACGAATATTACTCATTCATAAAAAAGGATATGACATCTTGCTATCTGCAGTGACATAAATGGAGTGAGAGGAGATTATCTTAAACAAAATAATTCAGTCAGACAAAGACAAATAACATCATCATTCATATGTGGAATTTAAGAAATAAACAAACAAGGGACACCTGAGTGGCTCAGTTGGGTACGTATCCAACTTCAGCTCAGGTATGATTTCATGATTTCATGATTTCTGGGTTCAAGTCCCACTTCTGTGCTGTCAGCATAGAGCCTGGAGCCTGCTTCGGATACTGTGTTTCCCTCTCTCTCTGTGCCTCCCCCGTTCGTGCTTTGTTTCTATCTCAATAATAAATAAACATCAAAAAAATTAAAAAAAATAAATGAGTTAAAGAACACAAAGAGAGATAGGTAAACCAAGAAACAGACTCTTAACTACAGAGAACACAGTGGTGGGTACTAGAGAGGAGGTGGAGAGATGGGTTCAATCCATCAAGGGGATTAAGGAGGGCAATTATTGTTATGTAAATGATGTTGTACAGAAGTGTTGAATCACTGTATTCTACACCTCAAACTGATGTTACACTGTATGTTAACTAACTGGAGTTTAAATTAAAACTTTAAAAAATACAGCCTAAGTGCCCATTTCAAGCACGACGACAATTATTCCACTCTCCCCCCTTGAATTATGCATCATCAGCGGCTTTACGTTGCCCACTAGACAAGCACAGACGTTCACTCCCTGCCTTGAAGACTTCTCTATCCCTTGCATTTACCCCGTTTCCTTAAAGCACAGGACATTTGAGCATACTGATTCTTCCTACCGATCTTTACTCAGTTCCCAATTGTTCAGACCTCATCATTTATCTAGGGAAACTTTTTCTTTATATCCCTGAGTCAGTCAAATACCCACAAATTTATTCATCATGTGCCTCTCTTGTTTGTGGCATTTTTACTTTTTAGCGATCATTTAATAATGTCTTCGCCAACTGCTAACCTGTGAGCTCCATGAGAGTAAGAACAAAGTTTGGTTTGCTCACCAAAGCATTCACAGTGCTTAGTTCTGCAGGCAGAAAATTAAAACACCAAGTTATCAAAACCATGGATAATTTCAACTAATATGTGATTTTCACTTATTCTTTAAAAGGTTTCAGAGATGTGAAGTTCTCTACGGATAAGGACCCTAGTTGTAAAAAAGTCCATGGTGGGATATAAACTTAAGTTCACAAAGCCTAAAGAAATTTTATTTTCCTATGCATATGCAAATCAAATTACCCACATATGATAATTAATAGTGTTTTATATTTAAAAAATAAATGCATTGCCTATAGTCCAGTAAAAGTAGTTTTAAGGGGGAAAAATCCATCTTTAAATTTACTGTATTTAAAGTTCATTTTTCTTGGTGTGTTACTTTATTCCTCTTTACTATTAATGTCGTTTTGTATTTTTTCTCATGTAAACAATTTTTTAAACTATTTATTTTTGAGACAGAGAGAGAGAGAGCGAGAGAGCGAGCAAGCAAGGAAGGGCAGAGAGAGAAAGGGACCCAGAATTTGAAGCAGGCTCCAGTCTCTGAACTGTCAGCACAGATCTCGACATGGGACTCAAACTCAAAAGCTATGAGATCATGACCTGAGCTGAAGTCAGACACTACACAACTGAGCTACCCAGGTGCCCCTTCTTTTTCTTATTGTCATGTGCATTTATTCCAGATTATACCAGGATTCTATATAATATAAATCGCTGCACAGTGAATTTCACCCTGGAGGCATATTAAAATGAATTTAACCTCTTCTCTATTGTTGAACATTTGCATTTTGATCACTATAAATACTTCTATAAGGAATTCTACACTTTCTTCACAAAAAAAGATAGGTCTATATGTCAGCTTTTATTCCTAGAAATAGTATTATTGAGTCAAATTATATATTACTTAGAAGATCCAAGAGCTAATAGATATTACCAAAGTTCTCTAAAGAAATTTTGTAGCGTTCTACCTTCCCTTGCATTGTATTTAGTAAATGAAAATAATTGCTTCATGACTTTTGCTAAACCTGGGAATTTTTATCTTTTGAGAAACCTGCCAATTTTAAAGGCAGAAATATGAAGTGATTATTTTCTATTTCCTTGAATATTTTAGAAATGGTATATTTTTCACATATGATATAAAGTAGAATGTTCATATATATTTGATTTCCTCTCACCCTCTAGGCAGATGGTAAAATTATACTTCCCAGTACTTTGAACGTAGGTCAGGATTTTTAACTTGCTTTACCAATAAAATGTGAATGGAAATTATGTGAGTCACTTTCTGATGATGACTTTAAGATCTGATGCACACTATGCCATGATGCCATCCTCCTGCCAATCACAAGAAGCAAGTTCCAGAGAGAGTTTTCCATCTGTTATATTCTAGATTGGGGATAATACCAAGAAAACTCCAACCTCTGAAGACAAAGTAGCATGAAGGAGAAATAAACCTTCATTATTTAAAACCACTGAGACTTGGGGCACCTGGGTGGTTCAGTCGGTTAAGCATCTAACTCCAGATCATGTCATGACCTCATGGTCTGTGGGTTCGAGCCCCATGTCGGGCTCTGTGCTGACAGCTCAGAGCCTGGAGCCTCCTTCAGATTCTGTCTCCCCCTCTCTGTCCCTCCACCACTCTCTGCCTCCCTCCCTCTCTCTCTCTCTCTTTCTCTCTCTCTCTCTCTCTCTCTCTCTCTCTCTCTCTCTCTCTCTCAAAATAAAATAGAGACCAAAAAAATGTAAAAAAAAAAAAAACCTTGAGATCTTTTGAGGTTCTTCTTACTACATTATATGTAACTAACCCTGAGTATAGAAATTGATACCAGTAATGGGGTTCTTTTGTTAAGGGAAAAAGAATGAAACCAGGAGACATTAGCCTAAAGTTCAGGTGGAAGATGGTGAAGACAGTTACTAAAGATTGGAACCACAGTGATGCATGTTATGCAGTAAAAAAAGAAATGGTAAAAATATCACCTGCAATAATTTCAAAGGCAGATAAGGAATGCAATGATTGTAACTCTGAAGAGGGTGAAAACCATTATTTCTTTCTATTGGATACAGTTGAGAAGATATTCCTGAAAAAAAGCAGAAACAATATTTTTTCAGGTGAAAATAAGATAATTAACAATTCAAGTACTTGGTGGGTTAGAAAAGACAAAGCATCTGTTTTAGTTCCAGATAGTCATATATAATGTGAAGACATTCTTTGAGTAACAAAGTCCAATTCTCTTTTTAATGTTTATTTATTTTTGAGAGAGAGACAAAGTGCAAAGCAGGGAGGGACAGAGAGAACGGAAGATGCAGAATCTGGAGCAGGCTCCAGGGTTTGCGCTCTCAGCACATAGCCCGACGTGGGGCTTGAACTCACGAACTGCAAGGTCATGACCTAAACCAAAGTTGGACACTTAACCGACTGAGCCACCCAGGTGCCCCACAAAGTAAACTAAAATATAATCTTTAGCAATAAGAATTGATTTAAGAATGTGGCAAGTAGCTGTTATTAAACTTCCTGAATGGATTAAAACTGCTCCAAATATACCCTTCCAGGTGAAATAACTGGCTCAAGGAAAGGAGAATAAGGGAAAAGTGAAAAGAGAATAAGCTGATCCCACTGAAGTCTAACAGGCTCAATATACCAATGACTAGACATACAGAGAGAGCAATGTCTTTACTAAAATTGTGGATGTGACCATTGGAATGTGGAGCACACTAAAATCAAATATGTGAAAAGCTGACATTTTATTTTAGATTTATACCACCAAATAAGCATGAATATGGATTAAAGAAGCTTCTGACTGTTTGAAACTTAAAATAACCCCTGGACTCCAACCTTCTTTAAGTGGGAAGGAAACTGAAATTCTCAGGTGTTCTCTTCAGATTTAGACACCGGATATGGGACCTCAGAAAGAGTAGACACAAAGGGTTGTGAAGAACATACAGAGACATCACCCTACTCATGGGTGGAACTCTTCACAACTGCCCAGTGGTTTTTGGAATTTCTAGACTTGTGACTTCTATCTCTGAACTTTCTCAATGCGAGTGTTTATACTGGTCATCTTTCAGGTCTACCTATTAAATTCTAATCATGTGCAGGACACACGACTATCTATTCAGTTCGCAAATCTCTGAGGAAAAAGAATTCAAGTATAGACCCACTTGGGAATTGGGCAGGGACTCTGAACTTTGAGCTTATCTTGTCACTGCACGGAAATGTCATACTTGTTTCCTTTGGGGAGGAGGCAGATGTATGTGACTATAAGGCAGACGGTGATAGACTTTAAGCCTGACCACAAACATAGGGTTTCCTCCTTCCTCCTGGCCACTTGGTAGAATTATAGTTTTCCCACACAGTGAACGAGGTCTTGGTCTATGGCTAGCTTTGCTAATAAGTGTAAGCTAAACTGATTTCTAAACTTGTGGGAAGAAATTTGAAGAGCTACTCTGTGTTTTGCAACAATTACTTCTTTTTAGTACAACAATTGAGAATATTTTGGACTATGGTCAATCTAAAAATTTGGATCCCTAATGGAGAATGAGGGGGGTAAAGCCCTTAGCTAGCATTCAAGGGGCTTCAAACAAGAGCAAAAGTAAATCTT
>NC_043706.1:1013247-1016323 GCF_006229205.1 Suricata suricatta
TAATCTGATGAGGAAGACAGACATCCAGATCCAGAAAATACCATAAAACCATTAAAATCAGGCTAAACTAAAGATATGTTGGAATTACATTTGCAAAATATAGCAATAATGAAAAAAACCTGAAAAGAAAAAAAAATAGAAGTCTGAAAAAATCTGTCAAGTCCCTAATTTACAACAGAAGACCCATGAGCCTGGCTGCAGATTGCTCAACAGAACCCTGGCAGGCCAGAAGACACTGGCATGATAGATACATTCACTGTGTTAAATGGGAAAACTCTGTAGCCAGGAATATTCTATCCAGCAAGTCTGTCAATCAGAGTAGGAATCAAAAAGACTTTCTCACACAAACAAAACCTGGAGTAGTTTGTGACCACTAAATCAGACTTAAAGAAACTCTTTCAATGGAAGGGAAAGACCAAAAGTGACAAGACAAGAAAGGAACAGAGCCAATCACCAGAAACAATGAAAAAAACAAGTAATGAAATGGCAATAAATACATATCTATCAATAATGACTCTCATGCAAATGGAATAAACACTCCAATCAAAAGACATAGGGTTTCAGAATGAATAAAAAATAAGACCCCTCTACATCCATCCTATAAGACTTTCATTTTATTTTATTTTACTTTGAAGATTATTTTGTAAGTAATCCTTATATCCAATGTGGAGTTCAAACCCACAGCCCTGAGATCAAGAGTCACATGCTCCACTGGCTGAGCAGTCAAGACCTAAACAGGCCTTCAGAATGAACTGAAGGGGGTGGAGAAAAATTTATCATGCAAATGGACGTCAGAAGAAAGCCAGAATAGCAATACTTATACCAGACAAACTGATTGCATGGGTTTTTTTTAAATTTATTTGTGAGATACAGAGACAGCACGATTAGGGGAGGGTAAGAGAAAGAGGGAGATACAGAATTGGAAGCAGGCTCCAGGCTCTGAGCTAGCTGTGAGCACAGAGCCTGACGTGGGGCTCAAACCCATGACCATGAGATCATGACCTGAAGTGAAGCTGGATGCTAATCGACTGAGCCACCCAGGCACCCCCAGAAAAAATGATTTCAAAATAAAAACTATAACAAGAGATGAAGAAGGGCACTATATAATAAAGGGAACTACCCAACAAGAAGGCATAATGATTGTACATATTTATGCCCCCTAACTTTTCAAAATATGTAAATCAATAAATCACAAACATAAATAGAAACTCACAGATAATAACACAGTAACAGTAGGGGACTTCAACACCCCACTTACATCAATGGACAGATCATCTAAGCAGAAAATCATCACGGAAACAACGGCTTTCCATAACACATTGGACCAGATAGACTCAAAGATATATCAGAACATTTCATGTATATGGGGGAGGGACAAAATGGTGGAAAAGTAAGGAGCCTCATTACCTCCGTCCACTCACAATTATCAAACTGAGAAGAATTAAAAAGCCACAGCTCTCTGATCTCCAATAACAGAAGGCTACTTCAAGAAACAACCCAAAGCACACAGAGTGGAAAATTCCGAATATTGCTGAGTAGAGAAATAAATTAATCAGAGGCATAACAAGAGAAACAAGAGACACCATTAAAAGAACATCTCCTGAAACGATAGACCCTAGACACTCCAAGAGCCTCCTTCTATAGAGGAATACTAATAATTGCACAGTGCAGAGCTGGCTTTTAAAACTGACAAGAGACAGAAAGCTAGCCAAAATGACAAAATGAAAGAACTCTTCTCCAAAGAAACTTCAGGAAGAAATCACAGCTACAGAACTGCTCAAAACAGACACAAGCAACATAACTCAACAAGAATTTAGAACAGTTGTCATAAAATTAATTGCTGGGCTTGAAAAAAACATGGAAGCTATCAGAGAAGATATTGATACAAAGACTAGGAACCTTCAAAATAGCTCTGACAAGTTAGAAAAGGCTCTAATTGAGATGAATAATAAGTGGAGGCTGCCAATGCACGTATTGAAGAAGCAGAGAGGAGAATAAGTGAATTAGAAGACACAGTTATAGCAAAAGAGGAGGCCGAGAAAAAGAGAGAGAAAATGATTCAGGAACACGAAAGGAGAATCAGGGACCTCAGTGATACAATCAAACAGAACAATGTCCGTATCATAGGAGTTCCTGAAGAGGAAGACAATGACAGAGTGCTTGAAGGCGTGCTAGACTAAATTATACATGAAAATTTCCCCAATCTGGGGAAAGAGAAAAACATTGAAATTCAGGAGACATACCGAACTCCCCTAAGACGTAACATAAACTGACCTTCAGCACGACATATCATAGTGAAACTGGCAAAATATAAAGACAAAGAGAGACTTCTGAAAGCAGCTAGGGAGAAAACGGCCTTGACACACAAAGGGAAACCTATCAGAGTGGTTACAGACTTATCTACTGAAGCTTGGCAGGCCAGAAAGAAATGGCAGGAAATCTTCACATTGAAGAATATGCAGCCACGAATTCTCTATCCAGTGAGCCTGTCATTCAATATAGAAGGATAGATAAAGGTTTTCCCAAATAAACAAAAGTTGAGAGAATTCATCACCACCATCCCGCCCTACAAGAAATCTTAAAAGGGACTCTATGAGGGAAACGTAGCAAGGAATAAAGGTACCAGAGACATCACTACAAACATGAACTCTACAGGGCAATGAATCTAAACCCATATTTTTCAATAATAACACTAAATATCAATGGACTGAATGCTCCAGTCAAACGACACAGGGCAGCAGAATGGATTAAAAACCAAAACCCGTCTATCTGCTGCTTACAAGAGACTCACCTTAGACCTGAAGACACTTTCAAATTAAAAGTAAGGGAATGGAGAAATATCTACCATGCAACTGGAAGCCAAAAGAAAGCTGGAGTAGCCATACTTATATCGGACAAACTGGACATTAAAATAAAGGCAGTAACAAAAGATGAAGACGGACACTATATAATAATTACAGGGACTCTACATGAAGGAGAGCTAACAATTATAAACATTTATGCGTCGAATTTGGGAGCTCCTAGATACATAAAACAATTAATCACAAACAAAAGCAATCTTATTGATAAGAATGTG
>NC_043706.1:1016423-1017708 GCF_006229205.1 Suricata suricatta
GGGTTTATGAAGAAAGGATCATATGGCATCCAGGGCCTGTAGTTCAGCAATGGCCCTGGTGTCTGCTCCGTGCACTCTGCTTGGTGTGTTTTGGCTGCTCTGTCCCTCAGTCCGTTGTCTGCAGAGGCTCTCCTTGCCTGATGTGGGCAGCATTTCATCCTTGGTCAGAGTGTAATGAGTTCTAACTAGGTGTGCTCTGATCTATATTTGTTCATTGAGACTTGATGCTACCTCCAGTGGAACTGAGGTCTTGCAGAAGTCTCTGGTCCAGAGAGTGGTCTGGGTCAGAATTTCTGCTGGTCTTCTGGGGACGGGTCCTGCTGCACTGGGACCAAGATACGCTTGCCTGAGTAGGGTAATACCGGCAGAGCACGGAGGTTCAGGACTCGGTGTAAGAAAGCTAGGCAGCCAGTGTCAGTGCTGTCCTGCTGACAGAGGCTACTCTTTGCTGACAGTTAGGGGAAGGAAATGGTATTCTCTATCTCCTTCATCCCCAGAAAGGCAGGTCCACAAATGCTACCTCTCAGGGTCAGTGCTCCAAGTAGAGATAATAATCCCCCATTTGTGCGCCCCAGGCGGTCTTATGTTTGCCCCCCTTCTCTCCAGGCCTAGGGCAGCACCCTCTGGGCTATATTACAGCCAAGACTCATGACCTTTAAAACTTCAATTCAAGTCAAAAATCAACCCATAAGTTTAAGGTATACAGTATTATGACTTCATTTATATATATTGCAAAATGATTACCACAGTAACATCCATCATCTCATACACTGAACAAAATAATAAGTTAAAAGCTTTTTCCTTGTAATGAGAACTGCTGGGATCTACTCTCTTAAACACTCTCAAATATACCACACGGCAGTATTACCTATAGTCACCATGTTGTATATTAAATCCCCGTCGTTATTCTTCTTAGAACTAACGGTTTGTATTTTTTGACCACTTTTATTCATTTCTCTGGTATTAGTTGCAGAATTTACAATTATGTAATTCTAATACCTGTTTCCCTATTAAGTGTTTAAAATACGATTCAAATTTAGGCTATTATGATTCTAGGATAGTACTGGTAGGAAGTGATTAAACACCAATGGAAAAAATTTCAAGATAAAAGAAAACCAGTTTTATAATATTAGACATTTTTAAATGACAGTTAAGTAAATATACATTGCAATTTAAAAACAGCCAAACTCTGGAGAGAGCCCAAAAGTCAATCACATGATGAATGGATAAAGAAGTTGTGAGATATCTATCTATCTATCTATCTATCTATCTATCTATCTATCTA
>NC_043706.1:1017808-1020913 GCF_006229205.1 Suricata suricatta
TCCGTGCTCATGGATCAGAAGAATAAACATTGTTAAAGTCTCATTGTTACCCAAAGCAATTTACACATTCAATGCAATCCCCATCAAAGTTGCACCAGCATTCTTCTCAAAGCTAGAACAAACTATCTTAAAATTCATATGGAACCACAAAAGACCCCAAATAGCCAAAGTAATATTGAGGAAGAAAACCATAATGAGAGGCATCACAATCCCAGACTTTAGCCTCTACTACAAAGCTGTCATCATCAAGACAGTATGGTACTGGCACAAAAACAGACACATGGACCAATGGAATCGAATAAAGAACCCAGACCTGGACCCATAAGTATTTGGCCAATTAATCTTTGACAAAGCAGGAAAGAGTGTCCAGTGGGAAAAAGACAGCCTCTTCAACAGGTGGTGTTGGGAGAGCTGGATAGCAACATGTAGAAAAATGAAATTAGACCACTTTCTGACACCATTCACAAAAATAAACTCAAAATGGATAAAGGATCTGAATGTGAGACAGGAAACCATCAAAACCCTTGAGGAAAAAGCAGGAAATAGCCCCCTAGACCTCGATCGCAGCAATTTCTTCCTCGACACATCCCCAGAGGCAAGGGAATTAAGAGCAAAAATGAACTACTGGGACCTCATCAAGAAAAAATCTTCTGCAAGGCAAAGGAAACAATAAAAAAAATGAATATGCAACCAACAGAATGGGAAAAGATAGTAGCAAATGGCATATCAGATAAAGGGCTAGTATCCAAAATATAAAAGGAGCTCACTAAACTCCATACATGAAAAATGAATGATCCAGTGAAGAAATGGGCAGAAGACCTGAATAGACACTTCTCCAAAGTGGACATCCAGATGGCCAACAGACACATGAAACGATGCTCAGTGTCACTCATCATCAGGGAAATTCAAATCAAAACCACACTGAGATAACACCTCACACCAG
This sequence comes from Suricata suricatta, assembly GCF_006229205.1. Taxonomy (NCBI): domain Eukaryota; kingdom Metazoa; phylum Chordata; class Mammalia; order Carnivora; family Herpestidae; genus Suricata; species Suricata suricatta. Next base: position 1,018,752 of record NC_043706.1, read on the forward strand.
TCAGAGTCGGCGAGGGTGTGGAGAGACGGGAACCCTTCTACTCTGTTGGAGGGAATGTAAACTGGTGCAGCCTCTCTGGAAAACAGTATGGAGGTTCCTCAAAAAACTATCCATTAAACTCCCCTATGACCCAGTAATAGCACTGCTAGGAATTTACCCAAAGGATACAGAAGTGCTGATGCATAGGGGCACATGTACCCCAATGTTCATAGCGGCACTTTCTACAATTGCCAAATCATGGAAAGAGCCTAAATGTCCATCAACTGATGAATGAATCAAGAAGTTGTGGTGTATATATATATATATATATATATATACATACATACATACATACCATGGATTACTATATGGCAATGAGAAAGAACGACATATGGCCATTTGTAGGAAAGTGGATGGACCTTGAGGGTGTCATGCTAAGCGAAATAAGTCAGGCAGAGAAGGATAGATACCATATGTTTGCATTCATAGGTCTAACAGGAGAGTCCTGGCAGGGGACCATGGGGAGAGGAAGGGGGAAAGAGAGCGAGGGAGAGTGAGGGACACAGATCAAGGGAGACTACTGAACACTGAAGACAAACCATGGACTGAAAGGGGAGGGGTGGGGAGGGAGGGGGTGATGGTCATGGTGGGGGGCACCTGTGGGGAGAAGCACTGGGTGTTATATGGAAACCAATTTGACAATAAACTATTATTAAAAAATAAAGTTCTTCTCTTTCCCATTTATTTGAAATGCCATATAAAAATTATACAAGAGCCATATTCTTTACATATATTTGTGGTTATTTTCTTTTTGTTTAATTTTTTATGTCTTTTGTTTATTTTTGAGAGACAGAGAGAGACAGCACGAGCAGGGGAGGGTCAGAGAGAGAGGGAGACACAGAATCTGAAGCAGGCTCCAGGCTCTGAACTAGCTGTCAGCACAGAGCCCGATGTGGGGCTCGAACCCACGAACTGTGAGATCATGACTTGAGCCGAAGCCGGCCACTTAACCAACTGAGCCCCGTGGTTATTTTCTACTGATACTGCACCTTCTATGATGAAATTATTCTGCCTTGCTACCTAGATACACTCCAAACTCTTCAGGTGGCATTTCCAGCCTCAATGTGTATGTGTGTGTGTGTGTGTGTGTGTGTTTACTCCATATTTTAATACTATTAACTAATTTATTTAATATGAAAATATTAAATATATCATATAAAAATATAAAATAATATGAAATTCTGAAAATGTTTTGTAAGGATTTCTCTGTTGCATAAATATTTATTCATCTGTGTCTTTACATTGCAAACTGCAAGTCATTTTACTATCTGGGTTTAAGGGCATGTCCTCCAGAAAAACACAGCATTTCTTCAGGAGAAATGATTGATCATTTTTCCTCTGGTATAGAGCTATCTCAGGAAAATGAACATTTTTTGAATGACACCCCAAAGAATGAATCAATTCAGATCAGTATTGGATAAAAAAGATTACTGTTAGCATTCCTACAAATAATTATCATTATAATTTAGAGAAGCTGGAAGAACTTGAGAAAAATAAGGATTGGAACAAAGGAGAAAAAAAAGGAGAAATTCTATCTGTGGGTAATAGAAAGATGAATTAAAAATAGAGCAGAAAAAGGGTGCCTGGGTGGCCCAGTCGGTTAAGCATCCGCCTTCAGTTCAGGTCATAGTCTGATGGTTAGTGGGTTGAGTCCAATGTCCTGAGCATCGTGTTGAGCTCTGTGCTGACAGCTCAGAGCCTGGAGCCTGCTTTGGATTCTGTGTCTCCCTCCCTGGCCCTCATCCACTTGTTTGGTCTCTTTCTCTCAAAAATAAATAAACATTAAAAAGTTAAAAAAAAGAGCAGGAAATGAAGCACAGCTGAGTTTTCAAGTCTTCTCATATGAGATGTGCACACCTAACGAGGTGAAGCCCACTAGATTGGAAGAAGCACGTGATGGATTTATCAAGGGGTGTGAGCGGGAAGTGACTGAGAGCTTTGGTGCTGATGGGAATTGTTTGACTTGACATCATCGGCTGTTTAATGATAAAGGTGTATAAGTCACACACTGAGATGGGACAGGAAGATGGTAGCCAAGATGGTACTAGAACAGATCGTATATAAACGGAAGGTGACCATCCCAGTGTCCTCAGGTACACAGTGCATTGGGAGACCTTCTGGAA
>NC_043706.1:1021013-1022916 GCF_006229205.1 Suricata suricatta
GGTTTTGAAATAAAGCTGCCAATAACGATCCCATTATGCCTTCCCAGATGTTTGAAATCTCAACACTAAATTTCCTTAGGTGGGATTTACTTTTAGCAGCCAGTTACTACATTTTCAGCTTTAAATCATGATACAGGAGGCTAGTTATTTCCTCTTTATTATATTATTATAGCATAAATATACTAGTAACTACTACATAGGACATGATAACTTAGTTATTGCAGTATAGTTTAAACATTAAAATTAAAAAATATTTCCTTTTTTCCTAAGTATATTTCACATAAAAATGGAACTCTTTGACATGTAGCTATCATAATGAACAAAAGAATTAGATGGTTCTCATTTATTTATCTTGAGAGAGAGAGAGAAAGAGAGAGAGAGAGAGAGAGAGAGAGAGAGAGAGAATACAAGCTGGGGAGGGGCCTAGAGAGAGAGAAAGAGAGAGAGAAGCCCAAGCAGGTGCTGCACCGTCAGCATGAACCCTGATGTGAGGCTCAAACTCACAAGCCACAAGATCATGACCTGAGCCAAAGTTGGGCATGTAACCGACTAAACCAACAAGGTGCCTAAAGAAATACTTTAAAACTGTGTTTTTGAGGTTTGAGGGTAAATACCCAGAAGGTGACTGCTGGATCATAGAGCAGGTCTACTTTTAGCTTTCTAAAGAACATCCATACAGCTTCCCACAGTGGCTGTACCAGTTCTCATTGTGACAAAAACATAAAGGTTCTGTTTTCTCTACACCCTGGCCAATACTTTTATTTCTTGGAGTTTTGCTTTTTAGCCATTCTCACAAATGTGAGGAGATATTTCACTGCACTTTTGGTTTGCATTTCCCTGGTGTTGAGTGATGTTGAACATCTTCTCATGTATCTTTTGGCTAACTTGACGTCTTCCTTAGAGAAATGTCTGTTCATTTCTTGTGCCAATTTTTTCAGTTGGGTTATTTGCTTTTTAGGTGTTAGGTTGTACAATTTCTTTATATATTTTGGACACTAGCCTTTTATTGGATATATCATTTTAAAACATCTTCTCCCATTACATACACTGTCTTTTAATTTTGCTGCTTATTCCTTTGTTGTGAAGAGCTTTTTATTTTTATGTAATTCCAAAAGTTTATTTTCACTTTTATTTCCCTTGACTCAGGAGACATATCTAGAAAAGTATTGCTACTGATGATCTCAGAGAAATTCCTGCTTGTGCTAATTCAAAGGGTTACATGCACCTCTATGTGTATAGCAGCATAATCCACAATAGCCAAATTATGGTAGCAACCCAAGTATCTGTTACTAGTATACTCCATGAAATGTTATTCAGCCATAAAAAAGAATGAAATCTCACCAGTTTCAATGACCTGGATGGAGCTAGAGATTATAAATGCTAAGTGAAGTCAATCTGAGAAAGGAAAACACCATGTAATTTCATTCACATATGGAATTTAAGAAACAAAACAAATGAGGAAAGGGACAAAATAATAGAAAGAGGAGCAATCAAAGATACAGACTCTTAGATAGAGAACGAACTGGTGGTTCCCAGAGGAGTGGTGTGTGGGGAGATTGGCTAAATATGTGATGGACATTAAGGAGTGCACTTCTCATGATGAGCACTGAGTGCTCTGTGTAAGTGCTGGATCACTCAACTGCACCCCTGAAACTAACAGCACACCGATGTTACCTAACTGGGATTTAAATAAAAACTTTTATTAAATGAAGAATGTTACAGAAGGAATCAATGAAGTTAAAATAAAATATTTTATTCTTCTGATACTTAATTGATATAACAGATACTAGTTTCTTCAAAATAATAAAAGTGACAATGTATTCAGTAATTGTAGTTTTGGGGTAGGTAAAATAAATGACAAAAATGCTATGCGATAGAATGGAACAATCGGGAATACTCTGCC
>NC_043706.1:1023016-1028047 GCF_006229205.1 Suricata suricatta
AAAAAAAAGTGTGCAAAGGAAACAAGAAATAATTAAGACCAAAGAATGGAAAACAATAATGAATAAGCTAGATATTAATCTAGCTATATCAATAATTACTTTAAATGTCAATGGCCTAAACACACCAATTAAAAGATGAAGATTCCCCAAGAAGTTTTAAAAACAAGACCAAAATATAAATTGTCTACAAGAAACCCACTTCAAAGATGAAGACTCAACTCCATTAAAGATAAATGAATTAAAAAATGTACCATGCTAAAACTAATCAAAGGATAAGTGAGTAGCTATATTAATTTCACACAAATTAACATCAGATCAAGGGAAATTACAGGGATTAAGAGGAGCATAAAATAATGTTGGAGAGGTCAAAAAAGATATAACAATCTTTAATATGTATGCACCTAACACGGTGTCAAAATATGTGAGGCAGAAACAGAAAAAAATAAAATCCTGATAGAACTGCCAGGAGAAACAGAAGAGGTCACTATCATCTGGACAGATTCAGTTGGCAGAGAGTCACTAAGGACATAGATGAACTGAACACCATCATCAATCAATTGGATCTAACTGATATTTACAAAAGATCAACAATAGCAGAACACACATTATTCTCAAGCTCACACAGAATGTTCACCTCGAGGGTGTCAGGCTAAGTGAAATAAGTGAGGCGAAAGACAGATACCATATGTTTGCACTCATAGGTCTAACAGGAGAAACTAAATGGAGGACCATGGGGAGGGGAAGGGGGAAAGAGAGTTGGGGAGAGAGAGGGATGCAAAACCTGAGAGACTCTTCACTGAAAATGAACCAAGGGGTTGAAGGGGGGGAGGGGGAAGGAAGGTGGTGGTGATGGAGGAGGGCACTTGTGGGGAAGAGCACTGGGTATTATATGGAAACCAATTTGACAATAAACTATTAATAAAAAAAAGTCTAGTTGTTTTGTTTAAAAAAAAAAAGAATGTTCACCAATACAGGTCATGTTCAGGGATATAAAATAGACAATTACAAATTTAAAAGAACATAAATTACACAAAGTGTGCCTGAGGCCACAGTGGACTTAAACAAGAAATCAATCATAGAAATCAATAACATAATAATAGCAAGATGTTAATAATAAGAGGAACTGTAGGCAAAGGAAATATATAGGAATTCTCTATACCTTCTCCTCAACTTTTCTGTAAACATAAAATTTCTGAAGAGATATCTCTTAATTTACAAAAAGAGATTTACAGAATGGATTAAAAATCTATGAACTGACTATATACTGTGCTTAAGAGGTTCACTTTAGATTCAAAGAAACTGAAAATATAGAGAAAGAGGCTCCATTAAAACAGAAACCAAATGAGAGCACTAATGGCTATACTGGGGACAGACAATGTGCACATACAGACACAATTACTATAGACAAATAACAACAATTTATAATGCTAAAATGGGTCAATCCATCAATGAGATATAACAATCATAAGCATATGTGCACACAGCAACAGACTTCCAAAATACTAGAAATAAAAACTAGCAGAACTGATTGTAGAAACATATTTCTACAATAACAGTTGAACTTCACTGACATACTTTCAAGAATGGACAGAACAACTACAAAGAAGGGAAGACAATATTCTAGACATAGAATATTTGAATGACACTCTGAACAAACCCAGCCCAACAGTAATCTATGGAACACTCCACCCCATGATGCTGGGATACACATATTTCTCAGCACTCATGGAACTTCTATAAAACATACCATAAACTGGGCCATAAAACAACACACAGTAAATTTAAACTGACTTAAATGATATAAAGGACACCCTCTAATCTAAATGGAATCAAATTAGAAATCAATACACTCATAGGTCTAACAGGAGAAACCTAACAGAGGACACAGGGAGGGGCAGGGGAGAAAGAGTTAGGGGGAGGGAGGGAGGCAAATGATGAGACTCTTGAATACTGAAAATGAGCTGACGCTGAGCATCATTTCATGTGCCTGTAGGCCATCTGGATGTCCTCTTTGGAGAAGTGTCTATTCATGTCTTTTACCCATTTCATCACTGGATTATTCATTTTTTGGGTGTGGAGTTTGGTGAGTTCTTTGTAGATTTTGGATATTAGCCCTTTATCTGATATGCTATTTGCAACTATCTTTTCCCATTCTGTCGGTTGCCTATAAGTTTTCTTGATTGTTTCCTTTGCCTTGCAGAAGCTTTTTATCTTGATGAGGTCTCAGTAGTTCATTTTTGCTTTCATTTCCCTTGCCTTTGGGGATGTGTCAAGTAGGAAATTGCTGCGGTGGAGGTCTAGGAGGTTTTTCCCTACTTTCTCCTCGAGGGTTTTGATGGTTTCCTGTCTCGCATTCAGGTCCTTCAGCCATTTTGATCTTATTTTTGTGTACGGTGTAAGAAAGTGGTCTAGTTTCATTCTTCTGCATGCTGTTGTCCAATTCTCCCAGCACCACCTGCAAAAGAGGCAGTCTTTTTTCCATTGGATACTCTTTCCTGCTTTGTCAAACATTCATTAGCCATACATTTGTATGGGTTCTCTATTGGATTCCATTGGTCTCTGTGTCTGTTTTTGTGCCAATACCATTCTGCCTTGATGATGACAGCTTTGTAGTAGAGGCTAAAGTCTGGGATTGTGATGCCTCCCAGCTTGGTTTTCTTCTTCAATATGACTTTGGCTAAACGGGGTCTTTTGTGGTTCCATATGAATTTTAAGATAGTTTGAGAAGAATGCCGATGCAATTCTGATGGGGATTGCATTGAATGTGTAGATTGCTTTGGGTAGTAATGACATTTTCACAATGTTTATTCTTCCAATCCATGAGCATGGAATGTTTTTCCATTTCTTTGTGTTTTCTTCAATTTCCTCCATACGTCTTCTCTAGTTTTCATGGTACATGTCTTTTACGTTTTGGTTAGGTTTATTCCTAGGAATTTTATGGTTTTTCGTGCAATTGTGAATGGGATCTATTTTTGCTTTCTTTTTGTTGCTTCATTCTTGGTGTATAAGAATGCAACCGATTTCTGTACATTGACTTTGTAGCCTGCAACATTACTGAATTCACTGATCAGTTCTAGAAGGCTTCTGGTGGAGTTGATTGGGTTTTCCATGTAGAGTATCATGTCGTCTGTGAAAAGGGCAAGTTTTCTTCTTTGTCAATTCTGCCTTTTATTTCCTTTTGTTGTCTGATTGCTGATCCTAGGACTTCCAACACTATGTTAAACAACAATGGAGAGAGTGGAGATATCCTTGTCGTGTCCCTGATTTCAGGGGGAAAGCTCTCAGTTTTTCCCCATTGAGGATAACATTGGCTGTGGACTTTTTGTAAATGGCTTTTATGATGTTTAAGTAAGTTCCTTCTATCCCAACTTTCTCAAGGGTTTTTATTAAGAAGAGACGTTGTATTTTGTCAAATGCTTTTTCAGCATCTATCGACAGGATCATATGATTTTTTTTCTTTGTTTTGTTGATATGGTGTATCACATTAATGGATTTGCGAATGCTGAACCAGCCGTGTAACCCAGGAATAAATCCCACTTGATCATAATGGATAATACTTTTTATATGCTGTTGAATTCGATTTGCTAGTATCTTGTTGAGTATTTTTGCATCCGTATTCATTAAGGATATTGGCCTGTAGTTCTCTTTTTTCGTTGGGTCTCTGCCTGGCTTAGGAATCAGAGTGATATGTGCTTCGTAGAATGGGTCCGGTAGTTCCTTCCATTTTGATTTTTTGGAATAGCTTGAGAAGGATCGGTGTTAACTCTGCCTTAAACGTAGAATTCCCCTGGGAATCCATCTGGCCCTGGGCTTTTATTCTTTGAGAGATTTTTGATAACTGACTCAATTTCTTCACTGGCTATGGGTCTGTTCAGATTTCCTATCTCTTCCCGTTTGAATCTTGGTAGTGCATGTGTGTTTAGAAATTTGTCCATTTCTTCTAGATTGTCCATATGTTGGCATATAATTTTTCATAGTAATCTCTGATGATTGCTTGTATTTCTGAGGGATCTGTTGAAATAGATCCATTTTCATTCATGATTTTTTCCATTTGCATGCTCTCGCTTTTCTTTGGGGGGAGCCTAGCTAGAGGTTTATCAATTTTGTTTATTTTTTCAAAGAACCAACTCTTGGTTTCATTGACCTGTTCAATTGTTTTTGTGGATTCTATCTTGTTTAACTCTGCCCTGATCTTTATTATTTCTTTTCTTTTGTTGGGTATGGGGTGTTCTTGCTGCTCCCTCTCTAGTTTCCTTAGATGCTCTGTTAGGTTTTGAGTTTGTGCTTTTTCTGATTTGTTGAGGTAGGCCTGGATGGCAATGAACTTTCCTCTTAAGACTGCCTTTGCTGCATCCCAGAGAGTTTGAATTGCTGTTTTCTCATTTTCATTCGTCTCCATATATTTTTTAATTTCCTCTCTAATTGCCTGATTGTCCCAATCATCCTTTAGTGTAGGGGTCAATTCTGCTAAAAGGCCTGTTGAGATCCCGCTGTAAGTCACCAAGAGCAATGTGCATATCTCCAGCTTGTCTGGAAAGTGCGCCCCTGGTGCAAGTGAGGTCCCTCAGTTGAGGATTGGGATTGAGTCGCTCTCCCGGTAGACTGAGCTTACAGTGTCATATGGCTTGTTGGGTCCTGCTTTCCTTTGTTTTAGAGAATGTGTGCATGACCTCTTGATTATGATGGATTAGAGACTGGAGTTAGTTTTCTATGACCTTTAATTAGTTTCGGTGAGTGGGCAAATTTTCAGATTGAAACTCCCTTCCTGGTCAGGGGCACTTTACCCATAAATCATCATGTTCATCTTTAAAAAAGAATAGCCTTGTCATAAGCTTTGGTTAATAATATTACTTACACATAAAACAAACCCCTGCTGATGTATTTTGAGTGATGAATTATGTTTTTTGATCCTCTGTATTGTACCTCATTTCTGTTTTTTCTGTTTTCACTACCATGAAAATAACTTTTTCTGGAAGTTACAAACAATGTAATCATTAAAAGAATGATGTAATCACCTATGGTATATAAGAC
>NC_043706.1:1028147-1029474 GCF_006229205.1 Suricata suricatta
GCACCTCTGTCTCTTTTGGGTAAATCCCCAGCCATGCTATTGCTGGGTCATAAGGGAGTTCTATCGATAGTTTTCTGAGGAACCTCCACACTGTTCTCCAGAGTGGCTGCACCAGTTTACATTGCCACCAACAGTGTAAGAGGGTGCCCATCTCTCCACACCCTCGCCAGCATCTATAGTCTCTTGATTTGTTCATTTTAGCCACTCTGACTGGCGTGAGGTGGTATCTCAGTGTGGTTTTGATTTGTGTTTTCCTGATGCTGAGTGATGTTGAGCATCGTTTTATGTGTCTGTAGGCCATCTGGATGTCCTCTTTGGAGAAGTGTCTGTTCATGTCTTCTGCGCATTTCTTCACTGGATTATTTGTTTTGTGAGTGTGAAGTTTGGTTGGTTGGTCCACCGCAGCAATCTCCTACTAGACATATCCTCCAAGGCAAGGGAAATGAAATCAAAACTGAACCCTTGGGACTTCGTCAAGATAAAAAGCTTCTGCAAGGCAAAGGAAACAATCAAGAAAACTAATAGGCAACCGACAGAATGGGAAAAGATAGTTGCAAATGACATATCAGATAAAGGGCTAATATCGAAAATGTACAAGGAACTCACCAAACTTCACACTCACAAATCATTATTTCTTTCAACAATACCTGAGATAGATCTCATCATAATCTTCATTTTGTATATGGAGAAAGTGAGGTCTGGGTCCTGAGGTTGGAACCAATGACTCTTGAGAAGTAAATGATAGGGCTGATAAGTGCCTCTTTCCAGACCCCAGCTCTACATTAACACTCAGAATTGCCTCTGCCGGTTGTACTCGCCCTACTGCTCCAGTTACCCACCACATCCACTATGCTGATATGTCTCTGTTACTTACATAGAAAGCCCCAAACACTGAGTTTGGAACAATGAAGTTAATGAGTATGTGTAGATTGAGTTAAGTTCAATTTTTAAAAAGTTAAAACCAGAGGACTGAATCCTTGGGTGCAAAACTTGGCTTTGGCAATAATAATTTTATAAACTAACTGCACTTTTCAACCACTGTGCCTCACAAGCTAAGTGGGGGGTCACAAGTAGTCAATCTCATGGAGTTATTGAGAAAAATGTATGCATACACACATAGTGTCTAGGGCAGTTTTTGGCACACGAAAAACATAGAAGTGCCGATATTTACAAGCTTGTGGAACTGAAATGACAGATACGTTTGATACCAGATCAGGACATTCCTTTTCCCACATCTCAGTTTACAATTTTACAAAATTTAGAAGGTGGAATAAGATCCACAAAGATCCCTCAGTTTGAGCAATGTGTAACCACATAGATAATTTAT
>NC_043706.1:1029574-1032762 GCF_006229205.1 Suricata suricatta
TTAGCTCTTCCGCTATGCTTAATTCTTGCTTCCTATGCTTGCATTGGACATGCTGTATTTAAAACTAAGTCTTCCGAGGGAAAGAAAAAGGCCTTTGGGACATGTTCCTCCCATCTCATTGTAGTTTTCTTGTTTTATGGTCCAGCCATTAGCATGTACCTTCAGCCTCCATCCTCCATCTCAAGAGACCAGCCCAAATTCATGGCACTCTTCTATGGAGTGGTGACCCCTGTGCTGAACCCTTTTATCTACACCCTGAGGAATAAGGATGTAAAGGGGGCATTAGTCAACCTAGTCAGGGTCATTTTTACCACCGAGTGACATCTGAAATTATTAACAGTTACAAAAGGTTTGTAGGGTTTTCTCTAGTCACTCTTTCTTGTCTCCTATTTCCTCAAATCTCATGTGAGATCTTCTTGCAGAACACATCAAGTTTCTGATATTCAATATAAGGATGTTTGGCAACAAAACATACTTGGCTATATACATCACTAAGCGCACTGTTTGTGAAAATGCATTAAAAATAGTTCTACTCTGGTTGGACATACCGAAACAATAACTGCACTAAGTAGGAAAATATGTAATAATATAAATTAAAATATACACTCACTCATTCAAACCATCACAAAACTGCATGGCAACCACTCATCAGTGGACTTTCTATTACAGCCTCACCTGAGAGCATGTCATCACTCTCTGCCTCGTTAGCCCATGTCTCAGTGGGCAGCTGGGCTACACTGTGCATTCCACGTGGGGCACCCGACCCTTTAGTACAACCACAAGTCTCCTAAGCAAAACAACTTCAATTATAGAGACACAACTGCTTCTTATAAAATACACTCTGACTTGTTTAACAAACAGGTGTGCAGTGTTTCATTTTTTTAAATTAAGGAATTTATCATTAAGTATTAAAATAAATAAAATAAAGACAAATAATACAGATAAATTTCTTAATGTTCCTTCTAAATATCATAAGTGTGTATGTTCTCACTCAGTGAAAGAACAAGGAAATACTATTAATAATGAACTGCAACCTGGAGTCATTTCATGGATCTGTTCTGCTGGTTTTTTAAAATTTCTATATCATTTATTTCTGCTCTTATATTTTGACAAATCCCTTGCCAGACTTATCAAAAGGTAAAGAGAAAGGACTCACATAACTAAAATCATGAATGAAAGAGGAGAGGTCACAAACAACATTGCAGAAATATAAATAGTTAAAAGAATATTATGAACAATTATATGTCAACAAATGAGGCATCCTGGAGAAATGGATAAATTCCTGAAACATATAAACTCCCAAAACTGAAATAGTAAGAAATAGAAATTTTGAACAGACCCATAACCAGTAAAGAAATCAAATCAGCAATAAAAAATCTCCCAAAAGTCAAGAGTCTAGGGCCGGATGGCTTCCCAGGGGAAATCCACCAGACAGTTAAAGAACAAATCACACCTATACTTCTGAACCTGTTCCAAAAACTCAAAATGGAAGAAAAACTTACAAACTCATTCTATAGTCCAGCATTACCTTGATTCTCAAACGAGATAAAGACCCCACTAAAAATGAAGACAGGGGTGCAAAAATTCTCAACAAGGTACCAACAAATCAAATCCAACAGTACATTAAAATAATTATTCAGCACAATCAAGTGGATTTATTCCTGATATTGATGCTCAACACCACTCATCATCAAAGAAACCACAATGTGACATCATCACATACCTGTTGGAATGGTTATCATCAAGAACACAAGAGGTGACAATTGTTGGTAGATATGGAGAAAAGGGAACCCTTGTGTGCTGTTGGTGAGAATGTAAATTGGTTCAGACACTGTGGAAAGCGGAGAGTAAGGAAGTTCCTGAAAATATTAAAAATACAAATACTATTTTATCCAGAAGTATTATTTCTGGTTACATTTCTAAGTAACATTAAAATAGGCTCTCAAAGGGATATCTACACTCTCATGTTTTTTGAAGCATTATCCACAATAGCCAACCTATGGAAACAACCTAAGTGTCTATCAACAGATGAATAGTAAAAAAAAAAAAAAAAAAAAACTGTGATAATACGTGTGTGTGCATTATAAGTGTGTGTATGTATATATAAAATATATATTCAACACAGATAGATGATAGAAAGAAAAAGAGAAAGAAAGACGGAGAGAGAGAGAACGAACGAACGAAAGATAGATAGATATAATGGAGTATTCATCCATGAAAAAGAAGTAAATTATGCCATTTGCAACAACATGCATGCACCTTGAAGGTACTAAGCTCAGTGAAAGTCAGCCACAGAAGGATAAATACTTACGTGTGTAATCTTGAAAAGCCAAATTCATAAGAGTGGGCTGCTGATTTTCAGGGTCTTGGGTGTGGGAAAACTGGACAAACCCTGTTTAAGGTTAGAAACGTGTAACTAGTACCCTACAACTTTACTGAATTCATTGATCAGTTCTAGAAGGCTTCTGGTGGAGTCCATCGGGTTTTCCATGTATCATGTCATCTGCGAAAAGGGAAAGTTTGACCTCTTCTTTGCCGATTCTGATGTCTTTTATTTCCTTTTGTTGTCTGATTGCTGATGCTAGGACTTCCAGCCCTATGTGAGACAACAGCGGTGAGAGTGGACATCCTAATTTCAGGGGGAAAGCTCTCATTTTTCCCCATTGAGGATAACATTGGCTGTGGGCTTTTCGTAAATGGCTTTTTTGATGTTTAAATAAATTACTTCTATTTTAACTTCCTGGAGAGTTTTTACTAAGAAGGGATGTTGTATTTTGTCAAATGCTTTTTCTATATCTATCCACAGGATCATATGATTTTTTTCTTTTGTTTTGTTAATATGATGTATCATATTAATTGATTTGCGAATATTGAACCAGCCTTGTAACCCAGGAATAAGTCCCACTTGATCATAATGGATAATTCTTTTTATATGCTGTTGAATTCGATTTGCTAGTATCTTGTTGAGTATTTTTGCATCCGTATTCATTAAGGATATTGGCCTGTAGTTCTCCTTTTTTTTGTTGGGTCTCTGCCTGGCTTGGGAATCAAAGTGATATGTGCTGAAATCAGTTGCATTCCTATATACCAAATGAAACAACAGAAAGAGAAAGCAATTCACAATTGCACGAAAAACCATAAAATTCCTAGGAATAAACCTAACCAAAGATGTAAAAGACTTGTATGCT
>NC_043706.1:1032862-1035378 GCF_006229205.1 Suricata suricatta
CAAAGACTTAATCATTCATTTCATATATAAAAGGTAGCTACTTTTTTGCATGGACCTCAAGTATATTGTAGTATAGAGGTGGAATTTAAGGAAAGGTATTAAGCAGGCTGTGTTGTAGCTTAGGGGCAAGTAATAAATTGTATCATTTATCTTGAATGTATCATAGATAAGCTGCTATATAACGATTGCCACTTCAGATAGCTATGAAATTAGGTGATTAACTAGTTGTTACTTAACCTTCTAATTTCTGTATAAGTCTAATTACATGAAACAGAAGTTGGTGCTTTGATTTTTTACTTTGCTTTTCTGTTTGGAGTGTCACTGTAACTATTGTATTGTAAATGATGGAAAATAATTGCATATGTTAAAAACAATAAATTGTGTATATTCCAAAAAAAATATGGCAATTTAAAAAAATAATAAAACATTAAACAAAACAAAAAAAATGAAGTCTGGAACTTTATTAATGTGACTTTAAGCATCCCCGGATAAATAGACCTCTATGCAATCAATCAGTGATTACAAATCAATGGCAGTTAGAAGATCCAAAAGTCATGGATCCTACAGCTAAAAAGTACCATGAGGATGACATGGGGAAGATTATAAATCTAGGATAAAATTCTGAAGTTCAATCAAGAGTGAATTTCAGTGATTGGGACCTTGCCATAGTATCCCTAGGGAATTATCTGAAGAAATAAAGCAGGCCCTAGGCTGGTCACCATCACAAACAAACTAGCCTCTGAGATGAGTACCTTGAACAAAAACCCAAATAATATGAATTTAGCAAAATTGTTGTAAGCATACTTACTCCTTAATGTTTTGTAGAATTAACTCTGGAAGAATTCATGGAGGCTCAAGTCTGAAATTACCCCTTAAAAAATTAACAATATCCCATGACAGAAAAATCTAAAAGGGGGATATAGCCCTGAGTAGATAAGAATCTTAATGTGCAACCATTTAATAATGTGGGTGTATCACAATTTTAAAATATGTCAAAACGAAATTAATCCATAGCATGCTTTTATGTCATATCCCATCTAAAACATAGGATTTTCACCTGAAAAACAACTTAGGTCAACACGTGTTCCTAACAAAATGCACTCAAACCACACCTTAAAAAATGTCAAAGTCAAATAAGGTGTAGGAGAAACATCTTTCAGGAAACATCTCTAGATTACAGATGTTTTCTTTGGAATCTTGAACCTCTGAAATCATAGTTTAATTATCTCACTACATCGAAATTTATTCAAGAAGATGTGGTATATATACAATGGAGTATTACATGGCAATGAGAAAGAATGAAATCTGGCCATTTGTAGCAACATGCATGGATCTCGTGGGTGTCATGCTAAGCGAAATACATCAGCTGGAGAAGGACAGATACCATATGTTTGCACTCATAGGTCTAACAGGAGAGACCTGGCAGGGGACCATGGGGAGAGGAAGGGGGAAAGAGAGTGGGGGAGAGTGAGGGACACAGATCAAGGGAGACTACTGAATACTGAAAATGAACCACGGACTGAAGTGGGAGGGGGAGGGAGGGAGGGGGTGATGGTCATGGTGGGGGGCACTTGTGGGGAGAAGCACTGGGTGTTGGATGAAACCAATTTGATAATAAACTATTAAAAACAATAAACAAGTCCCCAGTTTGAATGAAGTACTTATACAAGAAAATATACATCCCAAAATTAAGTCTTTAGTATGGGAAACATATGTCATAGCTCATGTCTCACTTCATACTTCAGGAAGCTGACATTTTTTACTTCCAAAATGCTACAATAGATTTGTCTAAAACCTACCTTCCTACTCCCCACAGAGATGACGTAACTACCCGGCACTAGTCGGGTCTGAACAAGGCCATCAGGATGAGTGTTAGAGCTCTGGCTCTTCTCCTCCTTGTGCTTCAGCGACCTCGAGACTTTCACTGCTCATGAGATCTCAGGAACCCCTTGCATACGTGTCTCCTGGGTCCATGCCACAACCACCAAGAGACAGAAACCAATAAAATGCGTTTTAACAGCCCCCTCAGATGATTTTTATGCAAGCAGGGCAAGTTTGAAAAACCCTGCTTTTGAGTTTCCCAAATACAAGGTGCTTCCACTTGGCACTTAACTCTCCCGGTAACACAAGGGGATAGTAACTGTCATCCCTGTTCTACCATCAGTTTCAGAATGGTCAGGTTACTTGTCTAAAGTCACTACCTCTATTTTGTAGTGAGGGAAAGTAACTCACCAGATCCTACTATTTCCCCTACAAGTGACTGTAACCCATTTTCTGTGAGTGGATGGTGGATGCAGTTCTCCTAACCCTCCCTACTTATTCTGCCACTTCCCTGCTGTAGGTGGAATAAGACAAAGACGGCGGCACAATGAACAACAGCCATCCAGAAGAGTTTGTTCTACTAGGCTTTGCAGACCGTCCTTGGCTGGAGCTTCCTCTATTTGTTATTCTTCTTATAACATATCCTGTGGCCATGGTAGGAAACATGGCCATCATTCTGGTGTCCAAGTTAGATG
>NC_043706.1:1035478-1036863 GCF_006229205.1 Suricata suricatta
AAAAAAAAAGAAACTTGCAACTAGTAGACAAGTAAGTCCTGGACAACACAGAAATTATCTAATGCACAGCGTCAAAGTTATAGTCAACAATACTGTATGATAAATTTCAAAATTGCCAAAAGACTAGACCTTAATTATTCCCACCACAAAAAAGAAAATATAATTATGTTACATGATAAAGATGTTAGCTAACATTATGATGGTGATCATATAATATATATCAAATGAACGCATTGTACATCTTACACTTAACATAAGTTATCTGTCAATAATAACTCAATAAAAAATAAAAGCAATAAATTTTAAAAAATGAAATCAGTGAATGCTGTTGAGTGGCCAGGTACTTTCCTTTTCTTTTCTTTTTTTTTATAATCATTTATTGTCAAATTGGTTTCCATATAACACCCAGTGCTTCTCCCCACAAATGCCCCCCTCCATGACCAACACTCCCTTCCCCCTCCCCCTCCCTCTTCAGCCCTCGGTTTGTTCTCAGTATCCAATAGTCTCTCATGATTTGTTGGAGAGAGAGAGGTACTTTCATTTCTATTGGGCACACATATCAAAAAAAAAGTCATTAAATTATTAAATAATTGACAGTATACAAGTACTTCCTAAATATCTCATGTGAAATAAATTTTATATAGCTGTAGGAGAAAATATGAGATGCATTCCTTTTAAAAGATTTGATAAAGGGCTGTCATATATCCCAATGTCAGAGACACTCCCCTGAACATATAAAATGGATCTAACTTCTTAATATGCAGTTACTACTTAATTATACATTATTATTAATATATCAACTAGTAAACAGATCTGAAAACTGAACATGCTAATGATAGTTATGGCAAATTCTTTGCCCAAACTTATATTTTGATTCCATGACATAGATTAAGTCAATAGTTCACTTTTTTTGTTGTTGTTGTTTTAAGTTTACTTTTATTTTTTATTTTTTATGTTTATTGATTTCTTTTTTTTAATAGCTTATTGTCAAATTGGTTTCCATATAACACCCAGTGCTCTTCCCCGCAAGTGCCCTCCTCCATCACCACCACCTCCCTTCCCCCTCCCCTTTCCCCTTCAACTCTCAGTTCATTTTCAGTATTCAATAGTCTCTCAGGTTTTGCGTCCCTCTCTCTCCCCAACTCTCTTTCCCGCTTCCCCTCCCTATGGTCCTCCATTAGGTTTCTCCTGTTCTCCTGTTACACCTATGAGTGCAAACATATGGTATTTGTACTTCTCTGCCTGACTTATTTCGCTCAGCATGACACCCTCGAGGTCCATCCACTTTCCTACAAATGGCCAGATTTTTATTTTTTCTCATTGCGATGTAATAATACTCCATTGTGTGTGTGTGTGTGTGTGTGTGTGTGTGTGTGTGTGTGTGT
>NC_043706.1:1036963-1050905 GCF_006229205.1 Suricata suricatta
CCTTTTCCTTGCAGAAGCTTTTTATCTTGATGAAGTCCCAAGAGTTCAGTTTTTCTTTCATTTCCCTTGCCTTTGGGGATGTGTCGAGTAGGAAATTGCTGCGGTTGAGGTCAAGGAGGTTGTTTCCTACTTTCTCCTCGAGGGTTTTGATGGTTTCCTATCTCACATTCAGGTCCTTCAGCCATTTTGAGTTAATTTTTGTGTATGGTGTAAGAAAGTGGTCTAGTTTCATTCTTCTGTATGTTGCTGTCCAGTTCTCCCAGCACCACCTGCCAAAGAGGCAGTCTTTTTTCCATCGGATACTCTTTCCTGCTTTGTCAATGATTAATTGGCCGTACATTTGTGGGCCCAGTTCTGGGTTCTCTGTTCTATTCCAATGGTCCATGTGTCTGCCAATACCATACTGTCTTGATGATGACAGCTTTGTAGTAGAGGTTAAAGTCTGGGATTGTGATGCCTCCCGTTTTGGTTTTCTTCTTCAATATGAAAGTAGTCTAGTTTCATTCTTCTGCATGTTGCTGTCCAGTTCTCCTAGCACCACCTGCTACACAGTTCAGTTTTTTTAAATAATATTTTTGTATGATCCTACTTCAAAATGGCCATAATGGTATCAAATACATACCTTCTATCCTATTCCTTTGGTTCTGCATTAACAATGAATATCAAATATAAATGATTGTATATTCTTTTCTATTCTCCTCCTCTTATTTTATATGACCTTCTGAAATGATCAGATTATGTTTTTATACTATTAACCTGAAAGTTAAAAAGAGAATTCATCTTTTGTAATATATGATATAATTTCACTCATATATGGAATTTAAGAAACAAAACAGATGAATAAATGGGAAGGGGGTGTAGAGGAGAGAGGGAAACAAACCATGAGAGACTCCTAAATACAGAGCTCCAACTGAGGGTTGATGGAGAGTGGTGGGGTGGGAGATGGGCTAAATGGGTGATAGGTACTAAGTAGGGCACTTGTTTTAATGAGCATTGGGTGTTGTATGAAAGTGATGAATCCCTGAATTCTACTCCTGAAACCAATATTGTACTGCATGTTAACTAACTAGAATTTAAATAAAAATTTGAAAGAAAAAACATATTTTTGAGCTTGAGATTTAATTGACAAACCTGTATATAGTTAAAGTGTGCAAAGTGATGATTTGACATATGTTTATGTCATATACTTACCTTGTGTGAGTGTGTGAGTGTGTGTGTGTGTGTGTGTGTGTGTGTGTGTGAGTGTGTGGTAAGAATGCTTAAGGTTTTCTGTCTTGGCAAATTTCAAGCATGTAACATCTTATAAACTACAGTCTGTGTAGGTCCTCCTTCGTGAGGAGGGGTCCTGGGGAGCCCACGAGTAAGACACCACGACCGTTCTCAAAGGCTGATGTCCAATGGAAACAGGGCCGTTCCCAAACACCGTGAATGGGAACATGAACAAGGGATGCTCCTCAGTGGAAGCGCGAATGATCCCGGAGGGACTGGGCACTGTGGACGTCCCCAAAAGAGATGGAGAGGGACCAAGAGCTGAAGACTAACAGCAGACTTGATTAGGAACAGCATCTTATTTTACACCCCCCGCTTAGAGCATAGTAAACGTTTAGTCAGCAGTAAATGTTTGCCCGGCACAACAGACCCAGATACAGAGCGGGCAGAGCAGGAACAGCTTGCAGCTGTGCGTGGGTAGATCTCTGGGGCCGCAGCTTCTTGACGCCCTTGGCCGATGACCAGGAAGGCTCTGTCCTGCACTTCCTCCTGGGACTTCATCAAGTCCCCTGTTCCCAGCGTTCTGGGAGCAAAAGTCCGATAACGATGTTTCAGACACAAAGACAGTGCTGAGAACTGTGGTCCTATAAGGACATTTCATCCTGTTTCCCAACAACAGTCACCTTGCAGTACATTTGATATCAGAAGGCTATTCATTGTCCAGCTGAAGCCTTGTACCCTTTGACCAGTATCTCCCGTTCCTGCCATCCAAACCCAGACCCTGATATGCACTATATTACTGTCTGTTTATACAAATTCTACTTTGATTTTTAGATTCCACATATGAGTCGCATCACACGGTATCTGTTTTTCTCTGTCGGCCTAGTAATAATTAGCATAACCTCGTCCTCTCGGGTTTTCCATGTTGTCACAAATGACAGAATTTCTTTCTAGTTTAGCTAGATAATATCCATTTATATACATATATAATTTATATACATATATTTACATATATAATACATGTGATTATATATAAGGTATATGTGTGACTTATATATAATTATTTATAATTTATATATATAAATATACAAAGTTTATAATTATATGTATGTTGCGTCTTCTTTATCCATCCATGCACCCATAGACACGTTATTTCCATGTCTTACCTACAAAGAATAATGTTGCCATGAACACCAGAGGGCCGATTATCTCCTCAAGATACTGGTTTAGCTTCCTTTGGATATTTTCCCTGAACTGAATCATACAGAGGCTCTATTTCTAACTAATTGAGGAACCTCCATACCTGAGTTTTCTTTCATTTCTGGGTTTATTCATTTCATTCCTCTCTTTGCCTTCTCCAGCTTCTAAAGGCCATCTACACGCCTGAGTTGCTGGCTCCCTCCTCCCATCTTAAAGCCAACAATGTAGTATGTCCTTTCATCTCCAACCTTGGATTACATTAGCCCACCTAGATAATGCAGGATAATCTTCCCATCCAAAGATCGTTAATTGATTTGCATCTGTAAAAGTTCGTTTGCCATGTAAGTAATATATAATCACAGATCCTAGAGATTAGGATGTGGACATCTTGCCGAAAGAGAAGGAGGAGTCATTGTTCAGTCTATCACACTAACAAATATATATACAATAGATAAAATGAATGATGAAACTCTGAAAATCAACTTTGGCGACCACTGTGGTAATAATTATTTCTGGGAGGAATTAATAAGGGATGACTGATTATAAAAACTAGTAGGTAAACCTAATTTTAGTGTTACCCCCCCACAAGTTACTTAGAAATTGCCAGAAGAAACATAATAACCTTTTAACAGACAGGCCAAGAGTCCATCAATAGATGAATGGATAAAAAAGTGGTAGTGTATGTGTATATATACTTTTATATATGCATTTTATATCATGGAATATTATATATGCACCATATATATACACACTATATGCAATGGAATATTATTCAGCCATCAAAAAGAATGAAACCTTGCCATTTGCAGTGACATGGATGGAGCTAGATAGTTTTACACTAAGCAAAATAAGACAGAGGAAGACAAATACCATATGATTTTGCTCATACATGGAATTTATGAAACAGGGCAAATGAGCAAAAGAAAAAAAATGAGAAAGAAAAAACCAAACCAACACACACAGACACACACACACACACACACACACACACACACACACACCCCAAAAACAGGCTCTTCACAATAGAGAACAGATGGCTAACAGAGGGGAGGTGGGCAGGGGAAGGGGTTCAATAAGTGATGGGGATGGAGGAGGGCACTTGTGATGAGCACTAGGTGTTGTATGGAAGTGTTGACTCACTGTATTGTACACCTCAAACCAATATTACACTGTATAAGAACCTACTGGAATTTAAATTAATAACTAAGAAAAAAATCCTGGCAGGCATCAATATCACTAATATCACAATATCACTTCTATGGTGTTCATGCCGACAAATGAATATAGTCATACATAAATAAAGCTTAAACTGAAAGACAATTGTATTAAATAATGATCTATACTCTTCAAATGTGTTAAGCCATTAAAGACAAAGAAAAACTAAGAAATGCTTCCAGATTAAAGCATAGTAAGAGATACAGTACCTAAATCCAACTTGTGGTCCTGGATTAGATCTTTTCTTTAGGAAATACTCCCAAGAGCACTTAGCGGTAAGTGTGTGTTGTTCTCCATATTTCAGAGAAATATTTAAAATGTATATTAACATTACATTATTATAGACACGAAGTGATAACTCACCCATGGTAAAATGTTAACATCTGTGGAATCTGGTGAAGGTCTATGCTAAGTCTTCATACTATGTAACTTTTCTGTAAATTGCCATTGTTGTTGTTGTTGTAAGATTACATTTGGAATAGGATGAACATGAAATGCTAATGTTTATATTTTTAAATCACTTGCTGCTGTCATAACGTAACCAGTGACCTGCCAGCCCCACGGCTGTCACACAGGTACAGAAGATGTGACCCTGAAGCCAGCAGAAGCACAGAGAATGGAAGCGCCTGCTACAAGCCACAGCTGGTTTCTGTGATGACCTGGATGACAGGCCTGTGCTAGTAATCCCAAACTGCTGAGGCACAACAGAAATAACCAGGCTTGTGCATAGAGCACATTCTGCACATGAGCACGTATAAGATGAAGAGGGAAAAGACTGAGAGAAACCTGTCTGTCTGAGGGGGACAGGCATCCTGGTGCCAAGCGGCAGCTGGCGCATCGATGGATCTGGCCACCACTGGAGGCTGGGAGAAGGTCAGATCCACTGCTAGTTCTTCTGGAAGGTTGCCTGTGGCCCAGATCCATGCATGCTGTGTAAATGCCAATTTCCCAAACGTTAGTTTGAAGTTTACAGTTGCAATGGGATGATCCCAGGGCTTCCAGTCTATCTTGGGTGTTGCTGATCCTAAAAGGGAACTAACTCCAGGGCTAAAAAATCTCTTGTCATTACACTGCTTTTGTAACATGCAAGTTAAGCTTAGTCAAGTCATAGATTTTCTTCCCTGTAGTTTCTTCATGTACAAAAAGAGAAAAAAACTTATACCTACCACCCTCACCCTGCCTGTGATCAAATTGCATTAGGCTGTTATAAGTGGTCTGAAAAGTACAAATCAATAATGTCTGTGCTGAGTGTTGGGAAAATTTTTGTTAACTGATCTTTGTTTTAGATTACAAATTAAATAGAATATCATCTTAATGTGGCTAGGAACCAACATCACATCTGCCATAATTATAGCATTCCAAAAATAAGTCAACACATGTAGAAGAGTGTATGTTTTATAAGCAGAACAAGAGAAAAGGAAAATGGGAAATTTAATTATTTTTAAGTTAGACAGTGAGAGGGTGGCCCAGTCAGTGAACCATCTACTTCGGCTCAGGACATGATCTTGCAGTTTGTAAATTCAAGCCCCATGTTGGGCTTGGATCTGACAGCTCGGAGCGTGGAGCCTGCTTCAGATTTTTTGTCTCCCTCTCTCTCTGCCCTTCCCCTGCTAATGTGCTCTCTCTCCCTCTCTCTAAAAAATAAATCAACAGTTAAAAAATTAAAAAAGTAAAGTTAGTGAAAGACTATGGTACTGCATGAGGAATTCCAAATAGTAAGAACCAAGCTATGTTCCTTGATTTTTAAAGAGGATTTTTGGGTTTTTCTTTGTTTGTTTTTCTTGCTCTCTGATGGTTCACTCTATGTGGTCCAAGTTATTCACTAAAAGTTCTTGTGTAGGCATAATTCTTGGTTCTCCATTTCTTGGACAGTAGGAAAGGACAACTGAATATACACCATATTGTTATTTATACCTAGTTGGCCATAAAGGAAGGATCACAAATACACAAAGGAGAAGAGAAAATTAACAGAATCAGTGTAGGTTCAGCCACCCAGGAAATGAAGAGGAAATTTGTGAAATAATTTAGGAAATAGGATTTGAATCACCATATCTAAACGTTAAATGCCCCCAAAAGTACAAATGAGATTTGGTTCACCATACAAAACTCAGGTTTCAAGATTTTACTTTATCGTGATTTGTCCTTCATCTGCTCTAGCTGAGTACAGCCGCCAGGTCAGTGTTAGGTGCATAGCACACTTATTTCACAAGGAGACGGTTGGCAGTAATAGAGGTAACAAAACTATTACTTTTATAAAAATACATTTTTATATGGAAAATATATAAGTTGATTTTCATTATGTACTTTCTAATCTCAAATATTCAAATTAGATCAACTTTAAAAAGAAAACTAACATTTTCCACACAGCTTTTACCACAAATTTTTTTCTACTATATTTTCAGGTAATTCTTCAAACACCCATGAGATTCAGGCAGTCATTTCCAGAACCTAGAAGTCTGTCTGCCTCAGATAGTCTTTATTGCTCCTAGGCTAAATGTGTGCCCCAAGCACCTCTTCTAATGATCCCTGGACTGTAATGACCCTTACCTTACAGGCTGTATCTTACAGCTGTGCAAGTGATTTCCACCTGCTATACACTTCCTACTGCTTCACAAAACAAGTATAAGATGCTTATGCTTGCTTCATTACTTCAAAGACTTTCTTGCTATAACTCATAAAACTTATTTTCTTACTGTTGCTATGGGATATTAAAGAATACAGACCAAACTTCCTCTTGATACTAATTCAAAAAGAATAACACTATTACAGAACAGATTTAAGGTACTTGAGCATGTTGTTAATTAAACCAAAAGTAGAAAACAAATTGTAGGGCAAATTCTGCCTGAAGAGCAAGAAATTAAAAGACAATAGTCTAAGTTTAAAAAAAAGTATATCATCTTTCTATAGGAATTTAATTTCTTAATTTTCAATTAAGATGGGATATCTTTGTTTCATTTATTGTCCCACTGAAAAATACTGATATCTGATCTTGGTTTTACATGACTGTTTTCTCCAGTGGGGAGTGATTGGTATTTAGGCAGACTGTTTAAATCATATCTGTGAGTCAGAGCTCTGGGGTCCTGGGAGATGCACACTCCAATGGTAGTGACAGAGTGAGTAAACAGGAGAGTGGTCAATGGATGGATGCAGACAAGTCCTTGCTGAAGAGGCTCCATGCTGTTCTGTGAAGGTCATGAGTGCATGGGCCTCTCCCGTCCCACTAGTCTCCTTACTGCCCCTCTTACATCTTTGTTTCTGAGAGTGTAGATTAGGGGGTTGAGGCTAGGTGTGACAACAGTATAAAAGAGGGCAATGAACTTGCCTTGATCTTGAGAACTTCCTGATGGTGGCTGCAGATATATGCACATGATTGGAATGAAAAAAAGGGACACAACCGTAAGATGGGCTCCGCATGTCCCAAAGACTTTCTGAAGTCCACTTGATGACTGCATCCTCAGCACAGCCCGGGCAATGGCACCATAGGAGCTGAGAATCAGGATGAGTGGAATGAGGACAAAAATGGAGCTTGTGACCAGGAGGGTCAGCTCATTAGCATGGGTATCAACACATGATAATCGCAGCAGTGCTGGAACTTCACAGAAGAAATGGTCTACTTGGCGATGTCCGCACAGGGGGACCCAGAAGATAAAGGAGGAATGAAGTGCTGAGTTGGTAAAGCCACTGACCCAGGAAGCCACAGCCAACAGGTGGCAGAAACGAGGGTTCATGAGCACGGTGTAATGCAGGGGTCTACAGACAGCTGTATAACGGTCATAGGACATGACCACCAGGAGAACACACTCTGTGGTTCCCAGTGCAAGGGCAAAGTAAAGTTGAGTCATGCAACCGGCATAAGAGATGGTCTTTTCTGGGCCCCAGAGGTTGACCAGCAACTGAGGGATGGAGCTGGTGGTGTAGCAGAGATCCAGAAAAGAGAGGTTGGAGAGGAAGAAGTACATGGGAGTGTGGAGATGGGCATCCAAGTATGACAAGACAATGATAAAGAGGTTGCCTATCAATGTCATCAAGTAGAACATCAAGATAAGCACAAAGAGAATTACTTCCAGATGTGGCCAATTAGAAAAACCCAATAGAACAAAGTAGCCTTCAGAACTTGCATTTTTCCCCTTCATCATTCATTTCTTGTTACCTGAAGAAAGAATCACATACTTTCCAAAAATGTAAGGAAATGCTCCAAGAATCACAGGGACACATGAAAAAGAAACGGAAGCCAGTTTATAAAAAAAAAAAAAAAACTACCACTGTTCAATGCTGGGACAGTTTGGGCATTAAGAGAAACTATACTAATGAATTGAGAAAAGTAAAAATCCAAAAGCTCATAGTGATATATTTATATATTACTGGTGGAGAAGAAAAAATTATTTGTGTCAGTAGCATCCTAGTAATGTGTATAGAAGAAATGGTAGAGTTAAAAATGGTAAAGATACTAAAAACTAGAGAATGAAATATGATGAGAAACAGGATAGTTACATGCTATAAAATACTCCCCACTAATTACTTGTTGATTACAAAATGAAAAACAGTAAAATTCATAATAGAAGAATGTGGTAGACATCACCATAACCAAGACCACTCAATATTAACATCACCAGTGCTGGGACAAACCAACACTGTGCACCTGACATGATGCTCTGAGAAGGACATAATGTCTTTTCCGTGACATTCTTGCCAAAAATGGATACCTGATTCCAACATTGAAGACACATGAGACAAACTCGAAACTCCTCAAAAATATTTAGTTAAAAAAGACAAGTATCTGGACAAAAGGAGACCAAAGAGACATGTTACCTAAGTGGGTGGCGCTACCCTGGTAAAGCATAGCTCACAATAGCAGATTTAAGAGTACTGGAGAAATATGACTATGACTATGGATTAGATAATAATGTTGTATTCAATCACAACTTCCGTTTTGTCAACTCAGCTGTGTTATGTAAAATAAAGTCCCTATTCTTAGGAAATAAGCATCAACGTATTTAAGGGAAAGGGACACGATGTTTCTAACTTAGTCTCAAATGGGTCAGAAAAAGAGATGATAGAGAGGTAGGTAGTTCGGTAGCTAGGTAGGTAGGCAGGTAGATGGATAGAAATCATCTTTCTAGGCACAATATAAACTATTGTTCAATCTGTAAAGGGTTAATGGTGGTTCTTGTACGACTTTTACAACTTCTCTGTAAATGTGAAATTTCACTAGAATAAAAAATTTCAAAATGTAAATGTAAAATAAAAAATTTTCCATTTTTATATTTTATCCATATATTTGTCACATTACAGAACTACAGCTTCTTAACTGTCGAATTCTCATTTATTCCCAGGTGACATCTGGGAAAAAAGTCACTTAAAAAATTCCTAACATAACTACAGAAGAAAATTTCCATAAAACAAATCATCTTTTTTTTATGAAAAACTTTAGTTTTCTTTTCAACATTTTCAGGGTTTTTTCCATTAATGTTATTATAAAAGACAGAATAATTGTAATCCCAATAATTTCACATAGACAAAAAATCATGATGAACAATATCAAATGTATTCTTGATTTCAAAATGTTTTTCTATAGCACCCCCTTATCCACTGAGCTTCAAGACCCCCCACTGGATGCCTAAAAACAAGGTTAGTACCAAACACTGTATATACTATAGTTTTCCTATAAATACATCCCTATATTAAGTATAATTTATAAATTAGGCACAGTAAGAGATTGACAACAGCAATAAAATAGAACAATTAAAACAATATATTGTAGTGGAATTATAGAACTATGGTATCTCCCCCAAATACCTGATTGTACTCACCCTTCTTCTTGTGATTCTGTAAGATAACGAAATGCCTACCTGATCAGATGAAGTGACAAGAATGATCCAGGCGCGTGACCTGGCAATGGGCGGCCTCTGACCTTCTGACGAAGCCTCAGGAGGATCACCTGCTTCTGTGGCCCATGGTTGATCGCAGGGTCCCTGAAACTACAGAAAGTGACACCTCAGACAAGCGGGCTACTGCACACGAGGTAAAAAAAATCGAGAGCTTCAGTTAAATATTCTTATAGAAAGAACATTCTCTTCTGATTGTTTAGTGGCACTCAGGGCTTGTTTCTAGACTGAAAACTAGGGAACAAATAGAAACACAAAAAAGACAGATGGACATATCAATTTATAGACACACATGGTATGAGCAAAGCTGGATATCTTAGTGGTTTCTTTTTTTTTTTAACATTTCTTCTTTTTTTTTTTTTTTTTTTTTTTTTTTTTTTTTTTTTTTTTTTTTTTTTTTTTGAGAGACAGAAACAGCACAAGCAGGAGTTGGGCAGAGGACAGAGGGAGACACAGAATCTGAAGGAGGCTCCAGGCTCTGAGCTGCCAGCACAAAGCCTCACCTGGGGCTGGAACTCATGAACTCCAAGATCATGATGTGAGCTGAGGTCAGATGCTTAACTGACTGAGCCACCCAGGGGACCCTAAAATCTTAGTTTTGATGAACATATCTGCGACATGGACTGGAGAGAATGTGATAGAATGTTTCCCAGAGGACATGTGAATGGAACTGAATTTGAAAAGAAACTTTTATGGAAATGAAGATACAAATTCTTTGAGAGAGCAAAGGAGGAAGAGCGTGAGGATGGAAGGACACAGAAAGTAACCTGATCATAGGGTGCAAAGCCGAATCTGTGTCTGTCACAGGCCTGATGTGGTGTCTACACTATTTCTTTCTTGCGAGAACTGAGATATTATCTGAATTCTGAGCATAATGTGTAACTTCCCAATGTATTTTTATCTTCCAGCTTCAAGAATTCTGAATATTTATTGAAACTACTGAATGGCTACTTATCCTTTAATATACTGTGTCTAATGAGCCTTACGTTAAAAAAAATTAAGCACTTTCATAAAGTTATACCTCTTCAGTGATTCTTTTTCTCTTGTGGGTTTTCAATCTGTCATGAGAGAGACTGATGCTCCCTTCTGTCCTATAGTTAGTGTGACAGGGTTCCGTGTCATTCAGCTTTGCTGCATCCATCCCCACCTTCCACAGCCGGGTCTCCCTCACACTTCCTAAGAAGCCACAGCAAAAACAGAAGAAAACCACAGCAGAGCCACTGTGGTTGCCTCTCAACTTGCTCACCTTCTAGAGACACAACTCTTGAAAACGATGTTAGAAGTGGCTACTTGATTGAGTTTCAGCCGGAAAGTTATAAACAGCTTGGCCCAAGGCTGTAGGAATGATTCAGACCTTGTCACTCTTAATCATTAACTAGTTGTTACATGAAGCTAAGCCAGTTTCTACAGGTCAGAAACTATCCAGGATAAGCACATAAGGGCACTGCTTAAAAATGAATTTCTTATAATTAAACAGAAGTTTAGTTCAAAAAATTATTAAACCTTGGGAGAGAGTAACTATAAAGATGTAAAAAGAGCTGTAAATGTAACTTGGACCAAGGGACAGTATCCAAGAAAAGAAACTTGGAACTCTCCCTGGCAGGAGATCAGACCTACCAAAGAGGAGTGACTGCAGCCCACTGGGTGAAGACATTAGCTGTGGCTGAACAAACAACAGGAATAGACAGTGAATCAAGATCATTTCACTTAGGAGTCACTGCCCTTTGATGGATGAAGGGAAAGTCCTATGATTCTTTTTTAATCTCCCTTGAATAGGAGATAATTCATCATGAGAAATACGATCCCAAATGCCGCTGCTCCCTGTAATGCAGACATAACATTCTTCTTCACACAGTTACCTGAATAGCCTGGTGCATTGTTAGCTGAAAGGGCAGCAGTGAGGGGTTTGTCTGCCACATGGCTCGTCCTTGGCATTCTACAGAACTTAGAGAGGGGTAGGAGATGAGGGATGAAAGGATTCCAGACATGAATAGAGGAAAGGTAGGAACTTTATGGTTTAATTTTCTTCTTACTGGAAGAGAGAGATAAAGACGTGATCACTAGTTGCTTTGGTAGGCTGTGGAATGAAATATCTCCTTTCTTTTTTTGAAGAAAAATCTTATGGAGGAAAAGACATGAGTCTTTTCTCCTCTGCAAATCACTGGCCAGCTTACTGTTTTCTTATTTTAGTCCTTTTATGCTCTTACCTAGTGCTGCTTCAGGACTACTTGTCCATCCTGTATCTGTCCACATTCCCTTCAACTGTCTTCATGATCTTCGCCCTCCTTCCTGGTGGACCTATCTGACCTCTGGTTTCATCTCCTTGAAATTGCCAACATAAATGATTGCCCACACCATACATTCTAATCCTCTATATCATCTTAGGAGAACAGAGTCTGGAAATTACTGTGATTATCATTGCTACAAAAGAAAGTCCTGTGTTTACCAAAAGGTTTGGTTTTAGTGCAAAGGAGGACCTCATTAGAGTATTCAGTGTATCAGGGGATGGACCATTTTTCTACAACTGGAGTCTTTATGGAAATAAAATGATTCTTTTGACTAGAGCCATTGGGGAACTAAATCCCAGAGAGGTAATTAATGCCCTTCCAAGAGTAGTCCTGGCCAGAACAGTTTCTGAGGGATATCTTCCACACGATACCACACTGTTGTACTAATCTGACAATGAATCTCCAGACCAACCATCACTGACAAACATGCTTTAATTTGCATTGATAGGGAAGGGAATGGGTTGCCCTGAATTACCTGAAATTTCTTCCCCAAATCCTCATGATGCTGAGGGCCAAATCTGAGGGATGACTTGTCAGAAGTATCCCAATTTGGGGAAGGAAAGGAAGTATGGAACATGTTTTAAATGTAATATGTAAAGACTATATAAAAATTATATTATCACAAGTTTATAAATTAATGAACACTTTTACATTTTACATTGTTTCTACCTAATATATTCCATTTGTACCAAAGAAAATCTTGGCAAGAATATCATATTATACTAAGATTACATATTATTGTTTTTTTAATTTTTTTTTACCTTATTTATTTTTGAGAGAGAGAGCACAAGAGCGAGCAAGTGGGGTGGAGCTGAGAGAGAGGGAGACACAGATTCCGAAGCAGGCTCCAGGCTCTAAGATGTCAGCACAGAGCCAGATGTGGGGCTCCAACTTATGGACAATGCAATCATGACCTGAGCCGAAGTCAGAGGCTTAATCGACTGAGCCACCCAGGAGCCCCAGAAGATTACATTGTAAAACTATCAATTTTTAGCAGCACCTGGGTGGCTCAGTCGATTAAGCCTCTAACTTCGGCTCAGGTCATGATCTCACAGTTTGTGAGTTCAAGCCCTGCGTTGGGCTCTGTGCTGACAGCTCAGAGCCTGGAGCCTGCTTCAGATTCTGTGTCTCCTCTCTCTGCCCCTCCCTGCTCATGCTCTGTCTCTCTCTCTCACTCAAAAAAAAAATTAAAACTAGCAATTTTTTGGTGTGTTTCAGTGGTCTTTATTATCATGAGAACTCAATAACCCCCTCAAGCCCTCCTATGACCCACTCACCCATAGCCCCTAAAACATATAGACATAATCCACAGTGCTTAATATGCCTTAGTCAATACATGTTTGCTACTATCACCATTAGAGTGAATTTTAATTTAAACTGATTATTTTAACAATTATACATTATTTCTTATTATTTGTTCTACATATTAAAAATATTAAAAATAGAACACTGACATTCTTACAACTCAGAACCATCAACTATTACTTGTATTATGTGTATCAACACTTTAACACATAAAATATGACAGATAAAATCTATGTCCACTTTATCTCTTTCTGCCCAAACATCTAACCCAAAGATAATCCCTATCATAAGCTTGGTGTGTATAATTTCAATTCACCTTAATATATGTGAAGTATTATTTAAATAATAAATATTTAAATTTAAATATTAATATTGCTAAATATTTACATATTTATAGGGTATATCCTACTTCATCGAGGAAGAATTTAACCAGTGACACAGTACTAGCAAAATTCAGTCACCAAAATCTGAGCGATGTCTACGCACCTAGGCTAACAGCAGATTGTACCAAGCTCCAATATTCCTCATGCTCAGTCACCAGCTTTGTGTGTTAATTTTTTGCCTTTGCCAATCTGTTGGGTACTAGCAGGTGCTAAAGACTTTATAGGAATGTTATGAACTTGTTGGGACAACATGCATAGCATTAAATGATTTATTTTTTTTTTTTTTCCATAATATTTTATTGTCAAATTGTTTTCCATACAACACCCAGTGCTCTTCCCCTCAAGTGCCCACCACCATCACCACCACCTGTCTTCCCCCCTCCCCCCTCCCCCCTCCCCCCCCAACCCTCAGTTCATTCTCAGCTTTCAATTGCCTCTCAAGTTCTGCATCCCTCTC
>NC_043706.1:1051005-1059107 GCF_006229205.1 Suricata suricatta
TAAATGATTTAATTACACCAAGTATTTCTAAACCAGCAGATGTCAACTTTTTGTTTTTCCTCCAACACACATGAGAGATGAAGCATACCGGAAGTGTGCGACTTTCAAAGTAACTTCTGGAAGAAATATGGGCTCTGGCTTCAAAGACAAGAACCCAATGCAAAACATTCCGGTTATAAAATCATTATGGCTGAGAGGAGTTCAGACCGCAGAGAAGTAGGGGACCCGGGCCTTTCACTGCTCCTCAAGCACAGGGGGCTGCGGTCAGGTCCTGGGACACCCGGAAACCGATCTGCGGTCAGGTCCTGGGACACCCAGGAAACGGATCTGCCCAGCGGCGGATGCGGCTCCACCGCCCGAGGGAGGTCGCGGCAGGTGCGACTCGCAGGGACCACGCGGCAGCGGGAGCGTGTTTCTGGGACAAAGGGCGTCACACATACCACGGAGAGGCTGCACCCCGGGGGAGGGGGACAGTGTCAGGTGTGCCTGGTCCTTTAAGAGTTAAGTCTTGAATCCCAGCCATGCACCGAAGAGAAACACCACAGGGGAGTCTGGCCCAGGACGCGCTGACCACACGTGCTGATGGGTGAGGGCCTCCTGAGCAGCGGGCCGTGCAGTCCCCGTGCAGAGCTGAGACCGCGGGGACCATGGCCCATCCCCACGGCCCCACGCGGGACTGCGGAGAACGGCCCGGGGCCCGAATGGATGCAGGGACTCTGACCCGAACCCACCTGCCGCCTGATAACTGCGTCTGTCCCGGGACCTGCCTGCCGGCCCAGCACAGTGACGCCACCCGTGCACAGGAAACAGTGCGTCAAAGCATCACCTGCTCTTGTGACTTATGTAGTTTTCGTCCTTCTATTTTTCTTTTGAATCAGGCTCAGAGGTTTTTTTTATTTCTTTCATAGGTTTTTTTGCCTCCTCCCTCCTCCCCCCCCCCACTTTGCTTTTCTCTTCTTATTTCTGGAGTGGCTTCTTCTTTTCCTTTTCTTCTCCTTATTTTTTTTTCATTTTTTTTCCTTGAGAATCAGGCTTACAGTTTTTGATTGTCTTGGATTTTCCTTCTCTCTCTCTGCCTCTCTCTCTCCCTCTCCCTTCTGCGTTAGGCTTTTCAAAATCTTTTTCAGGCCTCTTTTAACCAATAAATCAAAGCACACTTAGTTAATAGTCCAAACACTCCCTACTGTGACCAAGAAGGACCTCTGCAGAGTGATGACAGGGGGAAAGACCAGACAAAACACAACAGAAGAGTGTACACGGCACACACCAGAATCACCTCCTACACTGCCGGGTCCTGAACTGGATATGTACAACCCTAACCCTAACCCTTTTGGATATAGCATTATACTCGGGTGTAGGAAACATAACAACTGTTCAAAACAAGTGAAAGATAGAAACCTCGCCAAAATGACAACACAGAGGAATTCTCCCTAGAAAGAAGGTCAAGAAGAAACCACAGCCAGGGACTTGCTCAAAATAGGTACAGGCAACATATCTGAGAAACAGTGTAGAACAGTAGTCATAAGACCATGAGGTAGACTTTTAAAAAAGCATAGAAGACATCCGAGAAGCCTTTTCTACACAGATGAAAGACCTAAAACCTAGTCAGGCTGAAATAAAAAATGCTGTAACTGAGATCCAAAACCAACTAGATACAGTCACACTGAGGATTAAAGAGGCAGAGGAGAGAACAGGCTGGTTATACAGAAGGCAAAACTATGGAAAATAAGGAAGCTGAAAAGAAGAGGGAAAGGAAACTATTAGATCATGAAGGGAGACAGGGAGCTCGGGGATTGCATCAAGTGAAAGAACATCTGTATCACAGGAGTCCCAGAAGAAGAAGAGTGTGATAAACAGGCAGAAAGTTTATCGGACAAATTTTAGCTGAGACCTTCACAGATCTGGGGAAGGAAACAGGCATTCAAGTTCCAAGAGGCACGAAGTACTCCCCCCAAAATAAATAAAAACAGGTCAGCTCCACGGTACATCACAGAAAAACCGTGTACCTAGGTGTAGGCACGTAAGGTTAGCAGCAGACTTGTCCACGAAACCTGGCAGGCCAGAGGGAGTGGCAGAAGTATTCAATGTGCAGAATGGGAAAAGTATTCAGTCAAGAATTCTTTATCCAGCAAGGTTGTCATTCAGAATAGAGAGAGAAGAGCACCTGGGTGGCTCAGCCAGTTAGGTGTCTGACATTAGCTCGGGTCATGACCTTGCGGTTCGGGGTTCAAGTCCCGTATCAGGCTCTGTGCTGACAACTCAGAAACTGGAGCTTGTTTCAGTTTCTATGTCTCCCACTCTCTCTGCCCCACCTCCTCCCCTCCCCTCCCCTCCCCCTCTCCTCTCCCTCTCCTCTCCCTCTCCCTCTCTCTCTCCCCCTCTTCCTCTCTTCTCTCAGTCTCTCTCTCTCTCTCCCAAAAATAAACAGGGGGGCCAAAATGGTGGAACAGCATGGAAGGTTTTTTTGCATCTTGCATCCATGAAATGCAGCTAGATAAGCACTAAACCATCCTGCACATCTAGGAAACTGATCTGGGGATTAAAACAAGAATCTATACAACCTGAACCACAGAACTGAGCAGGTGCGTGGGGCAGAGAGGTGAACTGGGGGAGAGAGAAGCCGCCAGGGCACAGGGCTGTTTTGGGTGTGGAGAGAGGATGGAGATGGGGGGTCGGTACCAGGAAAAGCACCCCCACCCGGAAGCAGCTGGAGACAGTGGAAACAGCCACGGGGACTGAACAAAGAGGGAGAGAGGAGAAAGGAGAGGGGTTCAGTTCCACTAAGACTCTGAGCAGGGGACGCAGAGTCTGAGGCTCCGCAGCTGCATGCCTGGCGGCGCTCTGGTGGCAGAACAGTCCCCAGAGGCAGAGCGGGGGCCTGAGGGATCGTGGGCCACGCGGGGACAGGCGGTGCCCCGCTGAGGGGATGCAGGCTGCCGGCCGTGCGGCCACCCCACAGGCAAAGGTCCCGGCGGGCCCCAGAGAGCAGCCATATCACTGGTGCTAGAACAGGGACACCGAGGGCGAAGCGAGGCCCCGATGCGTGTTGGGATTGTCCACAATCCCCCGAAACGCTGCTGCAAGATCCCAAAGTTTTCTGGGGCGAGCCGTGTCCAGACGCAGCCTCCGGGCCCGGGCAGCCGCACGCCTCACGAACGGTCCTGGGGGCAGGCCGGCACCCCGCCTTTGCTCGGCGAGACGCTCCCCCAGGGGGTCAGGACAGGCCACAGCGCAGCCCCTCAGAGTGTGGGGCCGAGACACGCAGCCGCGTATGAAATAAAACTCAGGAGGAAGTGCCGCCTTAGTCACAGATGGTGTCGAAGCTGAGCGTGGACAGAAGCTGGAGACAAAGACGGGGCGCTTGACTGCTGGTGGGTGAGAGCGCAGGATTCGACACTGGAGGCTGAGCAGTGCGTGCCACCATTTTTCACCCCTCTGGGCATGCTCCTCACGCCCACTTGCCTCCGGGCAATCCACCGCAGCAAGCTGAGCAGTGCCACCTAGCGGAGACCAGAGCTATTACACTAAACCCGGCCCAACTAGGCCAACAGGGCTCTTGAGGAGCACAAGTCTCTCCACCCCGGTTCACAGACTGTAAAGGGCCTCACAGCTTCACTTTTACGAGAAACCAGATGTAGTTTCCATCGTATTCCATTCTATTCGCTGGTCCTTTTATTCAATTTTTTCTTTCTTTTTCTTTCCTTTTTTCTTGACTACAGAAAGAGAAAAATTATTTTTATTTTTCATTTCTATAAAAATATTTTTCTTTGATTTTTTACTACATGCTTTATGTTTTGTAAATTTTTTAAATTCCATTTTACTTTTATCATTTCATTTTATTCTATTGTATTCAATTTTTCAAGTTTTCACGTTTTCCATTTTTCTTTTTCCTTCTTTTTTTATCTTTCCCTTTTTCTCTAATCTATCAAGCTTCTTCCAATAGGCAGAACAAAAACACACTAGAATGTAGCATCCTTTATTTGACTTTTTTGTGTCGCTTTTAATTTTTTCATTTTAATTATTTTTTTTTAATTTACTAATTCATTTTCTTCCTTCAAAAGGACAAAACGAAGGAATTCACCCCAAAAGAAAGAACAGGAAGAATGAGAGCCAGGGCCTTATTCAACATAGATACAAGCGAGGTGTCTTAACCATAATTTAGAAGCACAATAATAAGAGTACTAGCTGGAGTTGAAAATAGATTCAAATCTCATTCTGCAGACATAAAAAACATAAAAGCTAATCAGGATGTAAAAAAATGCTATAACTAAGCTGCAATCTCAAATGGATGTCACGGTATCAAGGATGCGTGAGGCAGAGCACTGAATCAGCAATATAGAGGACAAACTTATGGAGAATAATGAAGCACACAAAAAAGAGGGAGACCAAGGCAAAAGAGTACAATATAAAAATTAGAGAACTCAGCGACTTATTACAAAGGAAATAACATTAGAATCATAGGGATCTAAGAAGATGAAGAGAGAAAAGGGGGTAGACAATTTATGTGAGCAAATCATAGCAGACACCTCTTCCAAGGAAAGACACAGACATCAAAATACAGGAAGCACAGAGTCAATAAAAACCAACCATCAACAAGACATATCATAGTCAAATTCACAAAATACTCAGACAAAGAAAGAGTCATGAAATAAGCAAAAGAAAAAAAAATCCGTAGCCTGCAAGGGAAGACAGATGAGGTTCAGAGCAGACTGATCCACAAAAACAAGAAAGGCCAGAAAGAGGTGGCAGGATATATTCAAAGTGCTGAATAGGAAAAATATATAGCCAAGAATTCTTTATTGAAAGGTCATTCAAAATAGGAGAGATAAAATGTTTCCTAGATAAACAAAATTAAAGGAGTTAATGACCACTAAACCAGCCCTGCAAGAAATTTTAAAGGGGACTCTCTGTAGGGAGAAAATATGAAAAAAAAAAAAAACCCACAACCAAAAAGATCAAAAGCAACAAAAACTAGAAAGGATGAGAGAACACTACTAGAAACTCAAACTCCACAGGCAACATAATAGAAATAAATTCATATCTTTCAGTACTCTAAACATCAATGGTCTAAATGATCATCAAAAGTCATAGCGTAAAATAATGGATAAGGAAACAAGAATCATCTATAGAACAAGAACCACATGAACCTTTCAATAGATGCAGAGAAAGCACTGGACAAAATACAACATCCTTTCTTGGAAAAAAAAAACCTGAAGAATTTTGGTTAGAAGGATATACCTCAAGATCATAAAAGCCATATATAAAAGACTGAAAGTACAAACACTTTGGGATGCAGCAATGGCAGTTCAAAGAAGGGAATATATTGTAATTCGGGCCTATCTTAATAAGCAAGAAAGTTACCAAATACAGAATCTAACCTTACACCTAAAGGAGATTTAAAAAAAAAAGGGGGGGGGAGACAAATAAAACCTAAAGCCAGCAGAAGAAGGGAACTATAAAAGATTAGGGTAGAAATAAATGATACAGAAATAAACAAACAAATACCAGTAGAACAAATCAAGGAAACCAAAAGGTGGCTCTTTGAAGAAATAAATGATTGATAACCCCCTAGCCAGATTTCTCAAAAAGAAAGGAAAGAAGACCCAAATAGATAAAATCACAAGTGAAAGAGGGGAGATCACAACCAACTGCAATACAATTGTAAGAGAATACTATGAAATATTATATGCCAACAAACTGGGCAACTTGGAAGAAATGGACAAATTCCTAGAAAGTCACACACTACCAAAAGTGAAACAAGAAGGAGTACAAATTTTAGCAGACCCATATCCAGCCAAGATATTTAATCACTAATCAAAAATATGCCAACACACAAAAGTCCTCAGTCAATTGGCTTCCCAGGTGAATTCTACCAAACATTCAAAGAAAAGCTATTACCCATTCTTCTCAAACTCTATCCAAAACATAGAAATGGAAGGAAAGCTTCCAAACTCAGTCTATGAAGCCAGCATTACCTCAATTCCAAAACCAGACAAAGACCCCACCAATAAGGAGAATTACAGGCCAATATCCCTGATGAAACTGGACCCAAAAATTCTCAACAAGATAGTATAAAATTTAATTCAAGAGTACATTAAAGAATTACTCATCACAATCAAGTGGGATTTATTCCTGGGATTCAGGGCTGGTTCAATATTCACAAAACAATCAACATGATACACCACAATAATAGAGGAAATAATAAGAACCACATAATCCTGCCAACAGATGCAGAAAAAGGGTTTGACAAGATGCGGTATCCATTCTTAGTTTAAAAAAAAAAAAACCTCAACATCCACTCAAGGGTGTCATGCTAAGCGAAATAAGTCAGGCAGAGAAGGACAGATACCATATGTTTGCACTCATAGGTCTAACTGGAGAAACCTAACAGAGGATCATAGGGAGGGGAAGGAGGAAAGTGAGTTGGGGAGAGAGAGGGACGCAAATCATGAAAGACTACTAAATACTGAAAACAAACCGAGTGCTGAAGGGGGGGGGGTGAAGAGAGTGTTGCTAATGGAGGAGGGCACTTGTGGGGAAGAGCACTGGGTGTTTTATGGAAACCAATTTGACAATAAACTATTTTTTTAAAAAGACAAAAAAAAAAAAACTCAACAAAGTAGGGATATATGGAACATACCTCAACATCATAGAGTCCTTATACGAAAAACCTACAGGTAATATCATTCTTAATGGGGAAAAACTTAGAGCCTTTCCCTTATAGTCAGAAATAAGACAACAATGCCCACTCTCACCATTACTATTTAACATAGTACTGGATGACTTAGTCTCAGGCAATCAGACAACAAAAATACATTAAAAAAAAAAAACAGGAGGAATTCAAACTGTCACTATTTACAGATGACATGATACTCTATGTAAAAGATCCAAAAAGACTCCCCCCAAAAATTACTAAAATACATGAATTCAGAAAAGTTTCAGGATGTTTCTATAAAACAATAACAATGTAGCTGAAAAAGAAATCAAGGATTTGATCCCATTTACAAATGCACCAAAAACAATAAGGTACCTAGGAATAGGAATCTGATCTAGGGGGGTGGAGCCAAGATGGCGGAGAGGAAGGGAGCTCTGTAAACTCCCTCCGCACCGTTTTTCAAACTGAGAAGGATATTACGTTCAACTGAGAGAGCAGAAGGAGAAAATACGAACTCCAGAGGGAATAGAACCTCAAAGATACCTGAGTGAGTGGGGGCGAACAGGGGAGATCCAAGGACGGGCCAGCCCAGGACGGGCAGGGGAGGTAAGATCCCCAGCCCAACGTGGCGCAAGTGCCGGGCGCCCGAGAGACAAAGGGAAGAGACAGAGTCGGATCGAGCTCATAGAACTGTCTCTGGGGAAGAGGTATAGAACGCTTAGCTGCGCGTGGAGACAGAAACCCACTCCATGGATAACTGCTGGGCAGCGGGGCGCAAGAGAAGGAATAGCCTCCAGCCCTAAGCCATCTCAGCGGGGAATCAGAGGCATCTGTGGCTGTGAGAAGCGGCTGCGCTGGGGAGGCGCGCTCCCCGGCGGGAAGCGGCTGGAGCGGCAACTGAGCCAGGCGCGAGCAATTCGAACTTGGTTTTGGGAATGGGACCACGGACCACATTTCCACGGGACACCCCGCCCCCTGCACGGACTGCGCGAATTCCGGGTCCCCACAGGGAAGAAATAAGACGCGCACCGACAGGACCCTCAGCAAGGAGTCGGTGACAGGTGGAGGCCCAGGCGCGCGCGCTTAGAATGTGGGAGCTCCCAGCACATTTCCAGGAGCGCACAGCTTCTTGAGCTGGGCTATCGGAAACTAAGAGAGACTCGGTTTTTTGCTTTTTGTTTTTTTTCCTTTCCCCATTGCAACCCCGATCCGGACTGGGGGTGGGGACTCCGCAATTGAGTCTGTGAAGGTGCGCACTTTACCTCCTACTGCTCATTTCGCCTCAAGCAGGGGCGGAGCCTCTGAGAGCAGACTCCAAGACTTACCCCATCAAACCAAGCCTTTCCACCAGAGGGAGCTGCTGCCTGCTTTTTTTTTTTTTTAATTTCTTCGGTTTTTCTTTTTCTTTTTGTTTTTGTTTTGCTTTGTTTTGGTTGTTTGTTTTTTT
>NC_043706.1:1059207-1085210 GCF_006229205.1 Suricata suricatta
TAGACCTCCCTTATGACCCAGCAATTGCATTGCTGGGAATTTACCCAAGAGAGACAGAAATGCTGATGCATAGGAGCACATGTACCTCAATGTTCATAGCAGCAATGTCAACAATAGCCAAAACACGGAAGGAGCCTAAATGTCCATCTCCTGACGAATGGATCAAGAAGATGTGGTATATATTCACGATGGAGTACTACATGGCAATGAGAGGGAATGACATATGGCCCTTCGTAGGAAAGTGGATGGACCTTGAGGGTGTCATGCTGAGTGAAGTAAGCCAGGCAGAGAAGGACAGAAACCGTATGTTTGCACGCATAGGTCTAGCAGGAAAACAAGAGAGACCTAATGGAGAGCCAGGGGGAACGGAGGAGGGAGAGAGAGTTGGGGAGAGAGAGGGATGCAGAACTTGAGAGACTATTGAATGCTGAGAATGAACTGAGGGTTGGGGGGGAGGGGGAAGGGGGAAGAGAGGTGGTGGTGATGGTGGAGGGCACTTGAGGGGAAGAGCACTGGGTGTTGTATGGAAAACAGTTTGACAATAAAAAATTTAAAAAAAAAAGATACCTAGGAATAAACGTAACTAAATAGGTAAATAATCTGTATTATGAAAACTGTAAAACACTTATGAAAGAAAACGAACATAACACAAGAAATGGAAATGTATTCTATGTTCATGAATTGAAGGACCAACATTGATATAATGATTATACAACCGTAATGAGTCTACATATATAATGCAATCCCTATCAAAATACCACCAGCATTTTACACAGGGATAAAACAAACAACCCTAAAAATTGCCGGGAACTACAAATGACCCTGAATCGCCAAGGCAATGCTGAAAAAGAAAAGAGGCATCACGATTCTGAATTTGATGTAGTCAGTAAGAAGAATGGTACTGGTACAAAAGCAGACACATAGATCAACAGAACAGATAGAAAACCTAGAAATGGACCCACAACTGTATGGTTAACCAATCTTCAACAAAGCAGGAAATAAATTCGAACGAAATAAAGACAGTATCTTCAACAAATGATGCTGGGAATACTGGGTGGCAACATGCAGAAGAACAAAACTGGACCACTTTCTTACACCATGCACAAAAATACATTCATAAATGGATGAAAGACCTCAACGTAAGACAGAAAACCTTCAAAATCCTACAGGAGAACATGGGCAGCATCCTCTTTGACTTGGCTATAGAAACTTCTTACTAGACACATTGTCAAAGACAAGGCAAACCAAAGAAAAAATGAACTATTGGGACATCACCAAGAATAAAAGCTTCTGCACAGCGAAGGAAACAATCAACAAAACTAAAAGACAGCCAATGGAATGGGAGGAGGTATTTGCAAATGACATATCAGATAAGAGGTTAGTATCCAAAAGGAATAAAGAGCTTCTGAAACTCAACACCTCCAAAACAAACAGCCCAGTTAAGAATTGAGTAAAACCTATGATGGACGCTTTTCCAAAGAAGATGCCAAAATAACAAACAAACACATGAAAAGATGCTTAGTATCAGTCATCAGGGACATACAAATGAAAACAATGATGAGAAACCACCTAACACCTGTCATAATGGCTCAAATTAATGACACATGAAACAACAGGTGTTGGTAAAATGTGAAGAAAGGTGAGCCCTCTTAAACTGCTAGTAGGAATGCAAACTGGTGTATTCTACCCTACAATCCTGAAATTGCACTATTAGGTATTTACCCAAGGGATGAAATATACAGATTTGAAGTGATACATGCACCCCAGTGTTTAGAGCAGCGTAATCAATAATAACCAAAGTATGGAAAGAGCCCAAATGTCCATCGACTGATGAATGGATAAAGAAGGTGTGGTGTGGTGTGGTGTGGTGTGGTGTGGTGTGATGTGGTGTGTGTATGTGCGTGTGTGTGTGTGTGTGTGTCTTGTAGAGACTCTTAAAAATATAAAATAGGGTTGGTGGAGGGAGGAGGTTGGGATATGGGCTGGATGGGTGATAAGTATAAAGGAGGCCAGTTGTTATGATGAGCACTGGGTGTTGTATGTAATTGATGAATCACTGAATTCTATTCCAATGTAGAACTGAAGCTAATATTGCCACATATATTAACTAGCTAAAATTAACATTAAAAAGAAAAGGAAAAAATCACCATTGACCATAGGGCACAAGTGACATGAAAGAGACCAGAGGGGTCAAATGATAGTAATTCGTCTCTGTAGGGTTCTGGTAAAAGGAGTGTTTTATTTGAGAAGAATGTGAATTACCACAGATCATAAACTGTGAAACGTCAGGGATGGACTGTCACCTGCACCAAGCTCCAGGCACAGGTGTTTATTTATGGTTGATAAGATTTTCTTCCCGTTACCTTTCTGAGGTGCCAAGAAAAGCAACACACACCAATGCTGAGAAGACACACCAGCAATTTAAGGCGTGAAAACACCACTGAGGCTGGAGAGAACAAGTCTTAGGGCCACTGGGATGCCAGACCTGTCCACTCTCATTTCACCAAGATAAATTTTAACATCAAGTGAAAAAAGTTCATATGGAATTAGAAGGCTTAATCTAGTTATCCTATCACCTGCCTTCTAAGTTTTGGCCTGGTCATTTATATGATTACTAGGTTCACATACGGTCTAGATCCTATAATGTCAAATTACCAAGAATTAATTAATTCTTTAAATTGATCATTAGAATTCTGGGAAGATGGCAGAGGAGGAGGATCATAAGTTCACCTCATTCCAAAGATATAACTATAAAAGACTTACATCAGTGTAAAAAATGCAGAAAAATGACCCAAAGACTGGCTGACGAAACTCAACAATTAAATGCGGGAAACAGACTGAATCAAAGATAGTAGAGAGGGTAAAGATGCAATTGGGAGCAAAAAAAAAAAAACCCACAGGATTGTCTGCAGGAGGGAAGGATGCCAGTGGCACAGAAAGGGGAGAGAAACGGAAACAGGAAGAAATACCAAACTTAAACAGACTGATTGTTGGCAAATAAATTGAATCAGTAATCAAGATGCCTGGGTGGCTCAATCAGTTGAGTGTCTGACTTTGGCCCAGGTCATGATCTCACGGTTTGTAGGTTCAAGTCCCATGCCAGACTCTATACTGTCAGCATTTGGATTCTCTGATTCTCCTGTTCACTTGTGCTGTCACATACACACACACACACACACACACACACACACACACACACACACACACAAAATTTGTGGTTCCATACAAATTTTAGGACACTTTGTTCTAGCTTTGAGAAGAATGCTGTGCAATTTTGGTTGGGATTGCATTGAATGTGTCAATTGCTTTGGGTAGTAATGAAATTTTAACATTATTTATCCTTCCTATCCATGAGCATGAAATGATTTTCCATTTCTTTGTGTCTTCTTCAACTTCCTTCATAAGTTTTATATAGTTTTCATCATGCAGATCTTTTATATCTTTAGTTAGGTTTATTCCTAGGTATTTTTGGGTTTTTGTGCAGTTGTGAAGGATGAGTTTCTTCATTTCTCTGTATTGATTCACTACTGGTGGATAAATATGCAACTGATTTCTGTAAGTTGATTTTGTACCCTGCGACTTTGCTAAATTCATGGATCACTTCTAGTAGGCTTCCGGTGGAGTTGGTTGGGTTTTCCATGTAAAGTCTCCTGTCATCTGCAAAAAGTGAATGTTTCACTTCATCTTTTCCAATTCTGATGCCTTTTATTTCCTTTTGTTGTCTGACTGCTGATGCTAGGACTTCCAGCACTATGCTAAACAACAATGGTGAGAGTGGACTTCCCTGTCGTGTTCTTGAATAGCCAAAGTAATATTGAAAAAGAAAACCGAAATGGAAGGCATCACAATCCCAGACATTAGCCTCTACTA
Source organism: Suricata suricatta (assembly GCF_006229205.1). NCBI lineage: Eukaryota > Metazoa > Chordata > Mammalia > Carnivora > Herpestidae > Suricata > Suricata suricatta. Next base: position 1,063,078 of record NC_043706.1, read on the forward strand.
CAAAGCTGTCCTCATCAAGACAGGATGGTACTAGCACAAAAACAGACACATAGACCAATGGAGTAGAACAGAGAACCCAGAACTGGACCCACAAATGTATGGCCAATTAATCTTTGGCAAAGCAGGAAAGAGTATCCAATGGAAAAAAAGACAGCCCCTTTAACAAATGGTGCTGGGAGAGCTGGACAGCAACACGCAGAAGAACGGAACTAGACCACTCTCTTACACCCTACACAAAAATAAACCCACAATGGATGAAGGACCTGAATGTGAGACAGGAAACCATCAAAATCTTAGAGAAGAAAGAAGGAAACAGCCTCTTGACCTCAACCACAGCAATTCCCTACTCGACACATCCCCAACGGCAAGGGAATCAAGAACAAAAATGAACTATTGGGACCTCAAGATATAAAGCTTCTGCACTGCAAAGGAAACAATAAAAACAAATAGGCAACTGACAGAATGGGAAACGATAGTTGCAAATGACATATCGAATAAAGGGCTAGTATCCAAAACCTACAAGGAACTCACCAAATTTCACACCTGAAAGAAGAGTAACTCAGTGAAGAAATGGACAGAAAACATGAATAGACACTTCTCCAAAGAGGACATCCAGATGGCCAACAGACATGAAATGATGCTCAGCGTCACTCATCAACAGGGAAATACAAATCCAAACCACAGAGATACCACCTCACGCTGGTCAGAGTGGCTCAAATGAACAAATCAAGAAATTATAGATTATGCCAAAGCTGAGGAGAAACGGGCACCCTCCTACACTGTTGGTGGGAATGTAAACTGGTGCAGCTGCTCTGGAAAACAGTTGGAGGTTCCTCAAAAAACTATCAATATAACTCCCCTATGACCCAGCAATAGCACTGCTAGGGATTTACCCAAGGGATATAGGAATGCGGATACATAGGAACACATGCACCCCAAAGTTCATATCGGCACTTTCTACAATAGGCAAATCATGGAAAGAGCCTAAATGTCCATCACCTGATGAATGGATCAAGAAGATGTGGTATATATTCACAATTGATTACTACATGGCAATGAGAAAGAATGAAATCTGGCCATTTGTAGCAAAGTGGATGGACCTCGAGGGTGTCATGCTAAGCGAAAAAAGTCAGGCAGAAAAGGACAGATACCCTATGTTTGCACTCATAGGTCTAACAGGAAAAACCTAACAGAGAGCCATGGGGAGGGGAAGGGGGAAAGAAAACCCGGGAGAGAGAGAGACACAAACCATGAGAGACTATGGAATACTGAAAATGAACCGAGGGTTGAAGGGGGAAGGAGAGAGGGGAACGGTATGGAGGAGGGCACTTGTGGGGAAGAGCACTGGGTGTTATATGGAAACCAATTTGACAATAAACTATTATTAAAAAAATGAATGAAACTGGGGTAGGGGGGCACTGGGTGGCTCAGTCAGTTAAGCATCTGACTTCGGCTCTGGTCATGAATTCTGAGTCCATGGGTTTGAGCCCCGCCTCAGGCTTTGTCTTGCCAGCTCAGAGCCTGGAACCTTCTTCAGATTCTGTGTCTGCCTCTTTCTCTGCCTCTACTCCACTCAAGCTCTATCTCTCTGTCTCTCAAAATGAATAAATGTTAAAATAAGAAAGAATTTTATGATAACACAGATGGACGTAGAGAGTATTATGCTAAATGAAATAAATCAGAGAGACAAATACCATGTAAAGAGAAAGAAAGAAAAACGAACATAAAAATACTCTTAAATATGAGGACAAACTAGTGGTTGTCAGGGGAGAGTAAGGTGGAAATGGATGAAATATATTAAAGGAAATTAAGAGATGTGAACTTCCAGTTACAAAATAAATAAGTCATGGATATAAAAAGTATAGCATAAGAAATATGGTCAATAAGATTGTAATACATTGTTTGGTGACAGATGATGACTACACTTATCTTAATGAGCATTGAATAATGTATAGAATTGCTGAATCATTATATTGCACACCTGAAACTAATATGACACTATATGTGACTTATACTTTATTTTTTGAGATGAATGCAATTTTATTTTATTTTATTTTTAATAGCTTACTGTCAAATTGTAGTCATGGAAATGTTCTATGTCCTCATTGCGTGATATCTACATAATTATACATTTGTCAAAACTCATTGAACTGTACATTTTCAAAGGATGGATTTTATTGTATGTAAATTTTACGTCAATAGACCAGAAAAAGAGAGCCATTTATATGTTGAAATGCTGGAGTGGGGGCACCTAGGTGGCTCATTCAGCTGACCATCCAACTCTTGGTTTTGGTTCAGGTCATGATCTTGTAGTTTGCGTCAGTTCAGGCCACTGACACTGTGGAGCTGCTTGGAGTCTCTCTATCTCTCTGCCTCTCCCCTGCTCATGCTCTCTTTGAAAATGAATAAATAAACATTTTTTTAAAAAGGAAAGAAAGGCTGGAGTCCTACATGAGGTTTTTCTAAGTAGGAATATTTCCAGGGAGGCAGGAGGAGTCCTTATTTTTATATTTTATAAAGTTTGTGTGTAATGTAAAGGGATCCCATCACATGATTTAATATTAAACTTAATATTAAAATTATTATTTAGTGAAAATTCTATTACATGCATGAGCCTTGCTTGTGGATGTGTTCATGGGACTCTACCTTCTATCAGTGTTCATCTCTAGTAGGAGATTAAAAAGAGGAGGAGAAGAAAACAAAATCCACAGAGAGGGATCCAAGCACAGCAGACCATATAATGGTGATGCACTCAGGAGCTTACAGGAGATCCTGCCCTTCATTTTCTTAGTTTTCTAATCCACTTAACAGGATCCAGCTCAATTACCTCTAGATCTTAATAGAGGTGATAAGCTACAACTCTAATGTCTGAATTAAAGCTAAAAAAGTAATGAGTTTTTTTCTCTTAAAAATTGTTTTAATCCAAGTTAGTTAACATTTAGTGCAATAATGATTTCCAGAATAGAATTTAGTGATTCATCGTCAATATATACAAACAAGCCCTTCTTAATGCCCATCACCCATTTAGCCCAGCCTCCCCCACCTTCTTCCACCAACCCTTGATTTGTTCTCTGTATTTAAGAGTTTCTTGTGGCTTGCCTCCTTCCCTGTTTTTATCTTAATTTTCCTTCCCTTCCCCTATGTTCATCTATTTTATTTCTTGAATTCCACCTATGAATGAAATCCTAAGATTTTTTTTCTCTGACTGATTAATATCTAAGAGACCACTTTAAAATAAATTGTCCCTAGACCACTGTCCCTGTATATAAGCTGACTAACTTCAACTGAACATGTCTCCCACAGTGAAATAGGATATGCAAAGTAAATTTACTTCAAGTTGTGATGAGGGAGAAGTGATATGTGTAATATATCAGTCAAGTCATTACAAGAAAAATATCACATTGCTATAATCAGTTAATTAAAAATATGTTTTTGTAATATCCATTCTAGTGACAAATATTCATATTAAATTACGTTTTAAAACAAAAATTAACATACACCAATCAATGATTTTTATCAACAGTTTGTTCACATAATTAATTAAGATATCCCTTGGATGAATCCTATTATTTTTTCAGAGCCTAGTTTTATCTACTTCAGATACTTCACCAAACTGTTCCATTTATGAATTCTCATTAGCTGACAGTCGATAAATCACAATTTTAAAGATTATTCCCATAGTAGGGAAATATACATATATATATACACACATATTTTAAGGGTTTTTTTAAGCAGAAAAAGAAGAGAAGCCTACCTACACTGTATTACTTGAGAGTCTCTCCCACCCATGATTCATCAGTATTATTATCTACCACTAAGAGTGATAAATTAAAGGATATGGACCAATTTTCTTTTTAACATTAAAAGAGCAATGACGTTTAAAAGAAAAGTTTTAATGTACATCCAATGTCATTAAGAAAGCCCAATCATAACAAATTAAATACATACTGTTTTCTTTGGTTTTATTGAATAGTATCATCTTTCTACAGAAATTACAAATAGGTACTTATTTTCCAAGATTTATGGTCAAACTCCTTGTTTTAAATTTTATTTTTTATTTATTTGTTAATTTTAATATTTTTGGCAAAGACAGTGGGGGAGGGGCAGAGAGAGAGGGAGAGAGAGGATCTAAGTGGACTTTGTACTAAGAGTGGAGAGCCCAATATGGGGCTCAAACTCATGAACTGTAAGTTCATACCTGTGCCGAGTTTGGACACTAATCAACTAGCCACCCAGGCACCCCTTATTTTAAATTTAAAATAGCTACCCTATTTCTTAGCACTGTGCCCAGTGACAAATTAAGTCATATAAGGATACCTTATTTTTTTTATCTTAAATTGTTATTTCCCCCACTAGAAAATGAGTTCTATTCAGGCAAAAATAAAAAAGTGCTTTATTCATCTATTTTAACAAAAAGAAATCTGAAATCTAGAAGATATTTAGTTATTGAAGTAAATGACTAAATGAATGGATGAATAATTGGATATGTGAACAAATGAACTGTTTTGGACAGATGTTTCTTTATATTGTTGAATGTGACAAGCATATCGATGCATAAAATAAAACACTATAATATAGTATCTTGAATAATTATTTTGAGAGTATGAGAGAGACAGAGACAGTGGGGGATGGACAGGGAGAGAGAATTCCAAACAGGCTCCACACTGTCAGTACAGAGCCAGATCCAGGCCTTGAACTCACATACCGTGAGATCATGACCTATACCAAAGTCAAGAGTCCCATGTCTAATTGATATGAGCCATCCAACCACCCTTTAATATTATTTTTAAAACCGAGCCCCTAGAGAAAACTGGGTGGTTCAGTCAGTTAAGCATCCAACTTTTGATTTCAGCTCAGGTTATGATCTCATGGTTTGGTGAGTTCGGGCTCAGTGTTCTGTGGAGCCTGCTAGGGATTGATTCTCTTTCTTCTTCTGTCTCTCTGCCTTCCCCAACTTGTGCTTTCTCTGTCTTTCTCAAAATGAATAAATAAACTTTTAAAAAGTCCCTAATTTCTATGGACACTAAATACAGAATTATTAAAGATTACATTACATTATAAATCAAAAAACGTATCTCTAGATAACATTTTAGAATCAGCCAATAAAAAGAATCCAAAGTTAGGGATGAACTTTTATGCTTGCTGGGTTGTAGACTAAAATAAGTACCAATAAAAGAGGGAAAACATCATACAAGATAGACCAGACTCTGAACAAAAGTTACAGGACAAAAATTGTGATTGTGAACTTTTTATCACACCATCCACTCCCATCCCACTAGTCTCCTTACTGCCCCTCTTACATCTTTGTTTCTGAGAGTGTAGATTAGGGGGTTGAGGCTAGGTGTGACAACAGTATAAAAGAGGGCAATGAACTTGCCTTGATCTTGAGAACTTCCTGATGGTGGCTGCAGATATATGCACATGATTGGAATGAAAAAGAGGGACACAACCGTAAGATGGGCTCCGCATGTCCCAAACACTCTCTGAAGTCCACTTGATGACTGCATCCTCAGCACAGCCCGGGCAATGGCACCATATGAGCTGAGAATCAGGATGAGTGGAATGAGGACAAAAATGGAGCTCATGATCAGGAGGGTCAGCTCATTAGCACGGGTGTCAACACATGATAATCGCAGCAGTGCTGGAACTTCACAGAAGAAATGGTCCACTTGGTGATGTCCACACAGGGGGACCCAGAAGGTAAAAGAGGAATGAAGTGCTGAGGTGATAAAGCCACTGACCCAGGAAGCCACAGCCAACAGGTGGCAGAAACGAGGGTTCATGAGCACGGTGTAATGCAAGGGTCTACAGACAGCTGCATAACGGTCATAGGACATGACCACCAGGAGAACACACTCTGTGGTTCCCAGTGCAAGGACAAAGTAAAGTTGAGTCATGCAACCGGCATAAGAGATGGTCTTTTCTGGGCCCCGGAGGTTGACCAGCAACTGAGGGATGGAGCTGGTGGTGTAGCAGAGATCCAGAAAAGAGAGGTTGGAGAGGAAGAAGTACATGGGAGTGTGGAGATGAACATCCAGGTATGACAAGACAATGATAAAGACGTTGCCTATCAATGTCACCAAGTAGAACATCAAGATAAGCACAAAGAAAATTACTTCAAGATGAGGCCAACGAGAAAAACCCAGTAGAATAAAGTAACTTTTAGAACTTGCATTTCCCCCCATCATCATTCATTTTTTCTAGTACCTGAAGAAAAAATCAGAAACTCAAAGGCTGCTCACCCATTGTTAAACCTATCAATAGTCAGGAAAACCTACATCATTTCCAAAATGCTCTTGTTACAGTAACGTTTTTAATAGTTTTGTTTTTATGTTTTATTCAGTGATTTTTACCTACTGTGATTATAATCAATAACTTATCAACTGAATAAGTACTATTTATGAATCTCTAGTTAGTATTTGATAAATAAAGGGTAAAGATTAAGTTCCATAATGAAGAAGACAATTTTCATGAAAAATAATCTTTTAACAAAAAAATTTCCATTTATCTCTCTTTTATGTATTTCAGGCTACTTCCAGTTGTGTGTTTACAAAGAAAGGAATATCTCTACTCTTAGTAGTCTTACATATAAATGAGAGCTTATCATACATGAAAAACAACTCAGTTATAAGTTTAAAATATTAATATTGGGTGAAAAAAATTTCAATTGCATTATGATTATAGAAAGAACAAAATATTCTTATTCATTTATGTATGCTAACAACTGTTTTTAGACAATAAAAAGAAATAGCATGCAACTGGAAGTAAAAACAAAGGCATGCGTGTGCACACTTACACCCAAAAATGAGGATTCAGGCTGTGAGCTAAGCTGAAGTCTTAATCCTAATTGAAAAGTGAAATGGCCTGGAGGATTCAGTAATGGAATACATCTAAGCATAAATAATACTAGAACTAATTTTGAACGATGAAAATGAAACTACAGAATTGAAGAAAATTGTAGAGGAAACAAAAGGAAAAGCGTGGATGTTTAGACCAGGAAAGTGGACAGGAATCATTAGTGTTTGTGACTGAATGTGTGTGAACCCCAGGCTGTGAGGCCTGGACAACAGCATGGAAAGGCAGTTTCCACAGACTTTCACCTGCTTTAAGATCGCAGCTGGATATTTGAACACTAAGCCATAATTTATAAATATTCCACAACTTTAGGTTTTCTACAATTTCAAATCAAGCCTCTGAATAGTAAACTCACTGTTTTTCAGTTTTCAGTTGCTTATTTCCACTTATGTGTTACCAATATTTCATTGAAAAGATTAACACTTTATAGTTTGTTGCTAAAAGACATAGTAACCTGCATTTACATGTTCCCAAATAGCTTTGGCCAGCCACGTCTCCCCTCACTCTCTGACAGAAGACACTAAAGACAAATTCAATCAGAACAAACCTACATGTAGTCTTTTCAAGGACTTTTAATAGCTCAAATCTTGTAATCTTTGCACTTGAAAAAGATTTAAGGGATGTTTAATTGGTCAAGGTACAGCTGGAGAAAAAGGAACACTGAATGTGGCCCAAGATTGTTAAGATTGGTTCACAAATATATCTATACACCATTTAATATTATTCATAATGTGTCACTAACCTCATGAGGTAGGGGGAAATTTTCCAAAACATTTCTTTTTTATATCCCTAAAATGAAAGGTAATCCACCACAAAATATTTTAACACAAATGCTGTGGGTATTTTTGCTGAGGTAGACACAACTTTCTTGTCTTACAAAAAAAAGCTGCCTGAATTCCTTACTACATTAATTCAAGAAAACAGCAGTTGTGTGACATTTCTTTAACTGCTATACTATCATTGTTCAGCATTCTCCCAGAAATGAAAAGGAATAAGAGGTAAGGGACAAACTACCCAGAATTCATAAAAAGAGAAATCTGGAGATTTGTGGATTGATTTTCTTCTTAGTGGAAAAGAGGGAATGAAGACCCCATCAAACGTATCTTTGGATTGTAAAACAAGATATCTCTCTATGCTTTGAAGTCAAACATTATAGGGGAAATGGATGGCTAAGCACTTTCTTCTCACCCCAGTGTCAATAATAGACATTCTCCTAATTTCTATCATATCTCTTCCTTTGAACTAAGCCTAGCTCTTACTCAGGGCTCTCTCAGGTTTTCCATACTGACCTTCCTGTATTTGTCCACTCTCCCCACTGTTCTCTTCGTGGTCTATGCTTTACCACTTACAAACCAATCAGGCTCTCTGGCTGTCATGCAACTTGAGAACATCGACCTAACTGCCTTCCTGTGCCAACCGTGTTGATGTTCAAAATCTAACCATGGAAACAGAGTCTAAAACAAACTGTGGTTATCATTGTCACAGCAAAGAAAGCCTGGGCTAGTCCGGAAGGTGTGCTTTGAGCAGAATGCAGGAATTCTTTAGGGAATTTAAGGTATCAGGGGATGGAACCCTTATCCCAGAGCAAACAGGGCCTTTAAGAAAACAGAAGGAATAATGTGACTTTCTTTCCTCGACTGGGACCATGAGGAAGACAAACCCAAAATTGCAATTAATACCCTTCAAGGAACTGTCAGAATGGTGTAATGTTCACAAGGTAAGACTCTTCACAGAAATGCCTTCGACATGATGTTGCCCTTGTACTGGGACACCACAGAACTTATCACTAACCAGCAGGAAAAACGTTGCTTTGAATTGTACTGTCAATGAAAGGAATGGGTTCTGCTGATTCACCCGATTTTCCCCTGCTCCCTATGGGGGTAAATCCGAAATTTACCAACTGGTGAAAAGTAGGGGAGATTCAGGAGCCATGAGACAGAAAAGATGGAAGACATTACAACTCACCGTTTCCTTATTAATCTGGTGCTCTTTGAGAGTCGACCTACATCATTTATGCCTTCCTGGTTGTCTTTTAGATTCAGTTCCAAGGTTATGCCTACAAAAGTTTATAAAATCTATGTAAGAGTGTTTAGAGCCTTAAATCCCACTCCTTCCCTCAACTAAGTAGATGGCTGCCGTGTCTATTCTCACTCCAAAGAACTCTCGTATTTCCTTCTCTGGAGAGGTCTTCAGCTGTAGGTTGCCAGGCACATACCCTAACTATACCCTAAACCTAGCCCTAACTCTAACCCAAACTCATAATTCCTAACCCCTAATTCAAATCCTAACCTAAACCTAACTCTCTGAGTCTTTGAACTACAGGATACCAGGCACATACTACCACTCTGGTGCTAACACTAACACTTTCCATGACCGTAGCCCTCAACCTTACTCTGACCCTAATATGAGGGGGAGAATGTGGTGTGTATATGTGTATGTGTATGTATATATATGCATGCATTTATGTGTGAATATATATATGTATATATACACACACACATACACACACATTGGACTATTACTCAGGTATAAAAAGAATGAAATCTTGCCATTTGCAATGACATGTAGGAGCTAGAGAGTATTATGCGAAGCAAAGTAAGTCAGTCAGAGAAAGACAAATACCATATGATTTCAAACATATGTGGAATTTAAGAAGCAAAACCAACAAGCAAAGGAAGAAAAAAGAGAGAGGCAAACCAAGAAACAGAGGTAAACCAAGAAACTATAGAGAACAAACTCAGAGTAACTAGAGGGAAAGTGGGTGGAGGGTGGGTTAAATGGTTGATGGGGATTAAAGGGGACACTTGTGATGAGCTCCTGATGTTGTATGGAAGTGTTGAACCACTAGATTCTACACCAGAAACTAATATTGCACTGATGTTAACTAACTTAAATTTAAATAAAAACTTTAAAAATTGAAAATATACCAAATATCACTCAAAACTTTTATACTGAACATTAAAGTGATCTCTAACAATTTTGCATATTATTTCAAAAACCTTTCATTAACAACTCCTTGGCTTCCCGTAAAATCCCTGTGTCAGGGAGGAATTCTTGTTTCCTAATAACTAATCACACTGTAATGCGGTGGCCCGTGTTCTGTACTGCATGTTGACTCATCTGAGTCTAGCAGGAGTCACAGATATTCATTTAAAAGTATTAAGTTTATATCTCCCTTGTTCCCTCCAAACTCTAGCAGTGTTTTGGTTCTACACTGAGCCAAATTTATCTCACTTGCCTTTTACAAATGAACTCTGTGTACATTTGGCTTTATATACTGGCTTCCAATTTTACAATAGTTCTCACATGCCCTCCCTAATAAAAATACCAAACACTTCTGGTGCACTTATTAGGAGTTAAACTATTTTAAATTCTTCACACATATTGACCCTCTTAATCCCCGTTGGTACCCTATAAGGGAGGCTAGTTTAATTATCAACTTCTCAAGCTTTGCGCAGTGGCAGTATCGTAGCCAATGAGGTTGATCCGAGGCGCGATTATTGCTAATTGAAAACTTTTCCTAATTACCAACTTCTCAAGATGAAGAAACTGAAACATAGAGAACTTGAGTCACTCATCCACTACCAGCTTTTGAAACCAAGTATGCTCGCTCCAAGGATAGAACTCCTTGTGACTTTCATGTAATATAAAAGGGCAGCTACACACATTTTGCAACTATATGTGAGAGATAAACCACTGCCATACCAATCCAATGTCCATTCATGGAAACCATTTAATCTCCTGTGATTTTATAGATAAAACTGTGTAATATTCTCTGTATAAGGATAGAAAAGTGCCATATATTTTGTTATGTGTGTTATATTATATTACACAATATTAATTTCAAAATTTCTTTTATTTTATAATTTAATCAATTTTATTAATATTTGAAATTTTTCAAACTCATTCTGAGGTTAGCATTATGTTCATTACAAAACCAAAGACTCTACTAAAAGAATTATAGACCAATATCCCTGATGAACATTGATGCACAAATTCATAAGACATTAGCAAATCATTTCCAACAATACACTAAAAGAATTATTCGCCATGATCAATGGGATTTATTCCTGGGCTGCAGGGATGTTTCAATTCCTTCAGATGAATCAACGTGATACATCACATTAATAAAAGGAAGGATAAGAACCACATGATATTCTCAATAGATGCAGAAAAGTATTTGACAAAAAAACAGTATCCTTTCTAGATAAAAAAACACTCAAGAAAGTAGGGATAGAAGGAATATACCACAGCATGATAAAGGTCATATATGAAAGAACCACAGCTAACATCGTTCTCAAGGGGAGCAATCTGAGAGCTTTTTCCCTCAGGTCAAGAACACAAGGATGTCCACTCCACCACTGTCATTGAACATAGTACTGGAAACCTTAGCCTCAGTAATCAGACAACAATAGCAACAAAAATAATAAAAGGCATCCAAATCATCAAAAAAGAAGTCAAACTTTCACTCTTTGCAGATCACATGATACTTCACCTAGAAAACCTAAAAGACTCCACCAAAAACCTGCTAGGATGGATATATGAATACAGTAAAGTTGTAGGATATAAAATTAACATAGAAAAATCAGTTCCATTTCTATAAGCAGCCGAAAGAGAAATAAAGGAATCTACCCATTAAAATTAAACCAGATCATGAGTGCCTGGGTGGCTCAGGTGGTTAAGTGTCTGACACTTGATGTAGGCTCAGGTCATGATATTGTGTTTTGTGGGTTCGAGTCCCACATCAGGCTCTCTCCTGACAGTGCAGAGCCTCCTTGGGATCCTCCTTCTCCTTCTCTCTATGCTCCTCTTCTGCTTGCTATTTTTGCCTCAAAATGAATACACATAAAAACATTTACAAAATATAAAAATAGGCGCATCTTGGTGGCTCAGTTGGTTAAGCATCTGACTTTGGCTAAAGTCATAATCTTATGATTCGTGAGTTCAAGCACCACACTGAGCTCTGTGCTGACAGCTCAGAGCCTGGAGTCTGCTTCTGATTCTGTGTGTCCCTCTCTCTCTCTGCTCTTTCCCAACTCTCTCTCTCTCTCTCTCTCTCTCTCTCTCTCTCTCTCTCTCTTTCTTTCTCTCTCTCTCTCAAAAGTAAATATTTTAAAAATTTTATATATATATAAAATTATACCAAAAATTTAATATATATATACTTATACCAAAAAAACCCATAAAATAACTAGCAATAAATCTAACCAAAGATTTAAAAGGTATGTACTCTTAAAACTGTAGAAAGATTATGAAATAAATTGAAGACACACAGAAATGGAAAAAGAGTCCATAATCATGGATTGGAGGAAAAAATACTGCTAAAATGTCAATACCACCCAAACTAAGCTATACATTCAATGCAATCCTATCAAAATAACACCAGCATTCTTGACAGAGCTAGAACCAGCAATCCTAAAATTTGTACAGAACCAGGAAAGACCCCAAATAGCCAAAGTAACGTTGAAAATGAAAACTAAAATTAGAGGCATCACAATTCCAGACTTGAAGCTGTATTTCAAAGCTGTAATCATCAGGATAGTATGAAATTGGCACAAAACAGACATATAGATCAACAGAATAGAATAGAGATCCAACAAATGGACCCACAAATATATAGCCAAATAATCTTCAACAATGCGGGGGGGGGAAATATCCAATAGAAAAAAAGAAAGGCAATCTCATCAGTAAATGGTGCTGGGAAAACTGAACAGTAGCAGGCAGAAGAATGAAACTGGACTACTGGCTTACACCCTTCACCAAAATAAACTCAAAATGAGTGAAAGACCTAAAATGTAAGAGAGAAAACCATCAAAATCCTAGAGGAGAAAACAGGCCACAACTTCTTTGACTTTGGTCACAGCAACTTCTTAGTAGACATGTCTCCAGAAGCATGGAAACAAAAGCAAAAATGTAATATTGGGACTTCATTAAGATAAAAACGCTTCTGCACAGTGAAGGAAAAATCAACAAAACGAAATGGCAACCACTGGAATGAGAGAAGATATTTGCAAATGACATATCAGATAAAGGATTAGTATCCAAAATCTATAAAGAACTTATAAAACTCAAATCCCAAAATCATCATCATCATCCAGCGAAGAAATGGGCAAAAACATGAACAGACACTTTTCCAAAGAAAACATCCAGATGGCTCACAGATACTTGAAAAGAAGTTCAACATCACTAATCATCAGGGAAATAATTACAAATCAAAACCACAATGAGATACCACCTCACACCTGTCAGAATGGCTAAAGTTAAAATCTCATGCAACAACAGATGCTGGTGAGGATGCAGAGAAAAGAGAATACTTTTGCAGTGTTGGTGGGAGTGCAAAGTGGTTCAGACACTCTGGAGAACAGTATGAAGATGCTTCAAAAACTTTTTAAATTTATTTTATTTATTTTGAAAAAATTTTTAATTAATAGTTCGTTACCAAATTGGTTTCCCAGTGCTCTTCCCCACAAGTGCCCCTCTCCATGACCATCACCAGTTTGTTCTCAGCATTCAAAAGTCTCTCATGATTTGCCTCACTCCCTCTCCCCAACTCCTTTCTCCTCCTTTCCCATTCCCATGGTATCTACATGGCAATGATAAAAATTTATTTTAAATTAAAAGTAGCAATTGCACTACTATGTATTTATCCAAAGGATACAAAAATGTTGTGTCAAAGGGGGCACATGCACCCTAATGTTTATATCATTGCTATCAACAATACCCAAAATTATGGAAAGAGTCCAAATGTCCACCAACTGATGAATAAAGAAGATATGGTATAAATACACAATGGAATATTATTCAGGCATCAAAAGAATGAAATCTTGCCATTTGCAACAATGTAGATGGAACTTGGACGTATTATGCTAAGTGAAATAAGTCAGAGAAAGACAAATATCATATGATTTCAATCATATGTGAAATTTAAGAAAATGAAACAGATGAATATAGAAAAGGGAAGGAAAATATGGTAAAAACAGAGAGGCAAAGTATATGAGACTTTTATAAACAGAGAAGAAACCAACGTTTGCTGAAGATCGTGGTGGGGATGGGCTAAATGGGTGATGGCATGTAGGAGGGCACTTGTTGGGGTGAGCACTGGGTGTTATATGTAAGTATGAATCACTAAATTCTAATCTTAAAACCATTGTTACACTAAAGTTAACTAACCTGGAACAAATTTTTAAAAATGGTATAAGTATTTTATATAGTCATATATATATATATATGAGAGTTATATAATTTACAAAAACATTGCACAATAACATATAAGCATTGTATAATACTACGTGTAAATATATTATACATAAATATGTATGTAAACATTACATAATAATATATACCTAAATATGTGTAATATGTGCATATATAAATATAAACATATAAAGTATATATATGTATATGAAATAAATTATATATCATAATTTCTCTTGATCACCTGTTGAACAGTCACCTGTTCCATCCTTCTCTATCCCTGATACCGTCCATAGATAAGCACCCACTCTGAAATATTTTGGCTGTTTCTTTTGATATTTAACTATTTCCAAATAATACACTTAAGCTGCTAATTATATTTTTGCTTAGATAATACCTACTAAATCTGCCCTGACCAGATCTATCACCTTCTCCTCTGTGTATCCTATAATTAGTGAACAAGCACGCTTGTTCGCCTCAGTGACAACGTCCTCCTGCACATGGTGCCATCATAGCTCCCCTCCGTTATTCATCATCCTAAAATCATTTTCCATTTTCTTTCTGTAGTAGTCTGTGGTAGTGGATCCCATGCCTTCTTCTTTCTTGTGAAACACATTCTCTTTGGGTGATTTTCTTAGCTGTGACAAATATAGTTTATATCCCATGAGTGTCTGGTTGAGAGAAATGTTTTCCATTTGTGCACTGATCCTGGCTTCCTGATCATTGGATTGCAGAAAGAACAATATGTTCTTGAGTCCAGTAAGCCTGGTGACAGCTTACCTTTTCTGCCAGTAACTCTCCTCCCAAAATGACATCATCAAAGAGTCACAGCTATCTTCCAATAATGGAACCCATAGACATAAAGATCTACAACTTACCCTATAAAGAATTCAAAATTTAACGAAATTTGATGTGCTATAGGGAAACACAGAAAGACAAGTCACCAAAGTCAGGAAAACCATATATGAACAAAATAAGATTAGCAGACAGATATATATCATTAAAAGAACCAAACAGAAATTCTGGAGCTAAAGAATACAATAAATGAAATAAAATATGCAATAGAGAGTATTAACATCAAATAGATCAAAGAGAAGAAAGAATCCGTGATTTGAAAGATAAGAAGTTTGAAATGACTAAGTTAGAAAATAATAAAGAAGAATGAAAATGAGGGAAGAATGTCAATGATGTATGGGATGCCATAAAATGAAACACTGTACAAATTAATACCGTTCCAGAAAGATAAGAGAAGGAGAAGAGAGAAGAAAGCTTATTTTAAAATATAATGGCTAAAAAGTTCTTAAACCTGGGAAGAGACTTGAATAGCCATATTTATCAGGCTAATAGGTCACCCCATGATTTCAGTACAAAATTTACCTCTCTGGGATAGCTGCATGACTCATTCAGTTGAGTACTTGATTCTTGAGTTTGGCTTGGTTTATGATCTCAGAATCATGGGATCAAGTTTGGAGTCAGGCTCTGCACTGGGCTTGGAGTCTGCTTAAGATTCTCTCCCTCTCTTATCCTGCCCCTCTGCCCTTCTTATGCACTTTAAAATATTTTTTAAAATTAAAAAAAATTCTACAAAACACATTATAATAAATTTGTCTAAAATTAAATCTGCCTAAAAAAAATCTATCTGTCTAAAAGACAAACAGAGAATCCTAAAAGCAGCAAGAAAAAAAAGGTGGTAACTTATGATGGAACCTCCACTAGGCTCTTGCAGATTTCTCAGCAGAAAGCCTGTATAGGCCCGGAAAGAACAGGATAATGTTCTCAAAGTGCTGAAAGAAAAAAAAAAAGTTAAAGAATACTCTATCCAAATGGGTAGAAAAGTGGAAGGACCTCAAGGGTGTCATGCTAAGTGAAATAAGTCAGGCAGAGAAGGACAGATACCATATGTTTGCACTCAGGTCTAACAGAAGAAACCCAACAGAGGACCATAGGGAGAGGATGGGAGAAAGAGAATTGGAGAGAGATAGGGACACAAATCATGAGAGACTATTGAATACTGAAAACGAACCGAGAGCTGAAAGGGGAGGGGGAAGAGGGAAAGGGATGGTGGTCATGGAGGGGGGACACTTGTGGGGAGAAGCACTGGGTATTATATGGAAACCAATTTGACAATAAACTATTATTTTAAAAAAAAGGATACTCTATCCAGCAAAATTATCCTTTAGAAATAAAAAGAAATAAAGACTTACAGAAACACAAAAGCTGAAGGAAATCATTGCCACTAGACTTGCCTTACAGATGAAAGTTATTCAAGCTGAAATAAAACACTAACTAGTAACATGAAAACATGAAAATATGCAGCACACTGTCAAAGATAAATATAGACTAAAATTCAGAACACTGTAATGATGGGGTGTTATTAAACACTTAACTATAGCATAAAGACTAAAGGACAAGAGTATTAAAAATGACTATAGCTGTTGTATGGAAAACAATTTGACAATTAAATATTATGGAAAAAAAATAAAAAATAAATAAAAAATAAAAATGACTATAGCTACTATAACTTATTAAGAAACAATATAAAGTCAATAATTTCTGACATTACAGCATAAAAGGAAAGAAAAGTGGTAAAGCCTTTTTTTATAATTAAAGCTGTTATCAGCATAAAGTAGAAATGTTTTATATAATATATCCACATATTTATATAATACTTAAATACATAAATATGATGATTTATGTAAACTACCTAGTAACTGCAAAGCAAAAACCTATAGTAGGTCCCCAGTAGATCCAATAGATAAAGAGCAGGGATTCAAAGCATATCACTATGGAAAGTCATCAATTCACAAAGGAAGTCAGCAAGACAAGACGAATGGAACAGGATAACTAAAAAACAGCTGGAAAACACTTAATGAGATGGCATTAGTTAGGTATTATTAATCAATAATTACTTTATATGTAAATGAATTAAATCTTCCAGTCAAAAGATACAAAATAACTGAACGGATTTTTTTAAAGGTACATAAATATGCTGCCCAGAAGACACTCACTACAACTTTATGGGCACACATAGACTTGTGAGAGGATGGAAAAGGATATTTCAAGCAAAAGATAACCAAAGAAAGCAGGATAAATATATATACATATCTCACAAAAATATAAGTTTTAACCTAAAAATTGTCAAAAGAGGCAAGAAGGTCATTGTCTAATGATAAATGATCAATTCATCACAAAGATATAAAAACTGTAATAGGTATACATCAGAACACCTAAATATATAAAGTACATACCAATAGAACTTAGAGAAGAAATTAAACAGTAATATAATAATATTGAGAAGTTTAATTTACCTCTCTCAGCAATGGTTAAATAATCAGAGAACCAATAAGGAAACAGAAGATTTTAACACAACATGAGACCAAAAGTACATAACAATATACAGAGAACATTCCATACAGCAGCAACAACACACACCTCCTTCTCAAGGGCAGACAGAATATTTTCTAGGACAGTTCAAATGGCAGGACACAAAACAAGTCTCAACAAATTCAAGAAGATAGGAATTATATCAAGTATATTTACTGACCACAATGGTATAAAAAAAGAAATGAATAACAGTAAGGAAGCTGGAAAACTCATAAGTACAGGGAGATTGAACACACACTGAATCAAATGGATCCATTGGATTGAAGAAGATATCAAAGGGAAATTTAAAAAATATCCTAACACACAACAAAGTGGATATGTACATACCTAACCTTATGTAACAAAAGCAATTCTAAGAAGTTTATAAGAATAAATGTATACATCAAGAAAAAAGAAAAATCCTGAATAAAAAGCCTAAATATATACCTCAAGGAACTAGAAAAAGAAGAACAAAGTAAACCCAGAGTTAGCAGAAGGAATGAAATATGAGTAGAAATAAATGAAATAGAGAACAGGAAAACAGAAAAGATAAACAGAACTATGAGTTGGTTCTCTGAAAAGATAAAATTGACAAACCATTAGCTATATTAATTGAGAGAGAGGATCCAAATAAAGAAAATTATAAGTGAAAAGGAGCCATTCAGCTGATGTCACAAAAACATAAAGGATAATAGGAGACTATTATGAACAATTACACACCAACAAATTAGACAACCTAGAAACATGCAATCTCCAAGACTGAATCATGAAAAATCAGAAAATCTGAATGGACCAATAAGATAACTGGAAGTCCTAGCCAAAGCAATAAGACAAGAAAAAGAAATAAAAGGCATCCAAATCAGACCAGAAGAAGCAAAATTATCTCTGTTTGCAAATAACATTATCATGTATACATAAATATTCCACCACAACTTTTTTTGGAACTAATAAACAAATCAGTGAAGTTGCATGATATGAAATCAACATACAAATATCAGTTGCATTTTTATGCACCAACAATGAATTATATGAAAAGAAAAACAATAAAATAACCTCATAAACAATAGCATCAAAAGCAATAAAATACTTGCAAATAAATTTAACCCAGGTGGTAAATCATTTTCACACGGAAAACCCTAAGACATTGAAGAAAGAAATTGATGAAGACACAAACAAGTGGAAAAACATGTCTTGCTCCTGGATCAAAAGAATAACGAAGCTAAAATATCCATAATACCCAAAGCCATCTATAGATTTAATGCAATCCTCCATAAATTCCAATGGCATTCTTCATAGAAACAGAAAAAACAATTATAAAACTTCTATGAAACCTCCAAAGACCCTGAATAGCTAAAGTAATCCTAAAAAAGAAGAAGCTATAGTAATCACATTCCCTGATTTCCAACTATAGTATAAAGTTACATAGTTTTATTCTTCCTAGCAAATCAGAATGTGTGTGGGCTTATCTTGTACTACTCATACTTAAGGAGGGGGGGAGGCAAATCCTAATGTGAGTATGAAGCTCCAAACCATTTTTAGAAAATCGATAAGTCTGTCAGTATTGGATGGTGGGGGTGGGGGGAAATGAAGCAAGAGAAGGCTCTACACTAGGTCCAGGCTGTCGTGCAAGGAGAGACATCACGTGACAGATGTGACTAGGAAGGTCATATTGTCCAAGTGTATGCATAATTTTCAGTAATGTTCCCTTTTTTGCTCAGATGTGTCCTAATTTATCTAATAAATTATATGGTTATGCTGACTGTGTCCTAGAAGTTACAAGGCCCACCAGCATCTGTGGAACAAGAATCCTGAATGGAATCTCTGGCAAGCTCCAGTGGAGAAATGTGAGTGCACGCTGACAACAATTCTCTAAGTGAAAGGGGCTTCTGGCTTACTGTTCATCTCTGCTCAAATAAGCTGGTTATAGACCACAAAATAACTAGATGACTCAATCTTCCTATCATGAAATGAGAGTTATCTGATCCACTGAAACCATAAAGTTAAACACTCCAGGGGACATTTCATGTTTAAATATGAATGTCATCCATAGGAAGGGGCCTGAACAGAAGAGAACATGCAATTCATTTGGGGGTGGTGTTCCAACCAACTTTTAGCCACAAGTGAAATGCATATGCCAGGCTCAGACCCCTGTGTTGTCTTACAGATTTACTCTTCTCCTGAAACATACACACACAGTCTTTTTTACATTTTTTAGATGTTTATTTATTTTTAAGAGACAGAGACAGAGCATGAGCAGGGGAGGGGTTGAGAAAGAGAGAGACACAGAACCGGAAGCAGGCTCCAGGCTCTGGGCTGTCAGCCTGGAGCTCCACGTGGGCTCAAACCCAAGAGATCATGACCTGAGCTGAAGTTGGACGCTCCACTAACAAAGCCACACAGGTCCAACCCCCACCCCAGTCTTAGTAGATATTCCCTGTGGTGTGAGACACTCTCTAGTAAATGGACACAGAATTGAAAGGTCCAGACTTGTAAAACTTGAGACAGCATCAAAGTGGACTGTTACTGAATCTAAGGTTTGGCGTTACCACCATTTCATTCTTCTTGAATACACACCTACCCACACTGCCCAAATTACAAAATAAAACACAGTATCATCAATGCTCCTGCCCAGTTACAGTAACCCTTCTCAGGGATGATCACTATTACGAAATTCATTTTTCTTTCTTTCTTTCCTTCTTTATTTATTTTCTTGTTCTGGGAACTTTATTAATATTAATGTATCCTTACGTAATATAAGATGCCACATGTATTTAAACTTCAAATACATGGCAATATATGCATTTGTCCACAGCTTGTCTTGTCAAGCCCTATCACACAGAATAATTATGCACTGGAGACCATTGTGATCCTTATCTCTGGAATGTACAAAAACATACTGTCCCTTTTAGGATGTATTTCTCACATAGGTTCCTACCAAATCCTTCACCTGCTGCCTTTCTGGAGAAGTGAGTGATGCTGATTACTGATGACATCTGAGGACCGAGGCCACAGCAGCATTGAGGGGATGGCCCAGCAGCCCCACGGATCAGGGCAGGTCAACAAGGGTCAGGACTCAGGGAGGGGGGAGACCGACTCACTCAGCCTTCAACAGTAAACAGTTCTTAATTACTTCTTTCTCCCCTGAAAGAGATGACACCAGAGATTACAGCGCTGTGTGAACAGAAATGAAATATTGTAAACTTCTATAGCTGACTGAGCATGGGGACAAAACACCTCCTGGGGTCTCTCTTCTGAGTTTGACAGAGTCCATGGAGACCAAGAGAAAATGAGCTCCTCACGATCAGTCTCTGTAAACTGCCAACTCATTAATGAGATCCCAAGGGGTTGCCTTCCTACTTAGGAAGAAGTGAATACTTTGAATATCTCCCTAACTACATTTCTTACTTTAAACAACAAACACTGTTTCTTAACCAGGTCCACAGAGATGTCCACACCATTCTAGGAAAAAGAATGAGCAAACGCAGCAAATCTAAATTTCCCAGAACACAGCAGGACCACCAACAATAAGTCAAACAATAGTGCCTTGGTCATTCCTCACTACCCTTTTAGATCACAACTGCTCTATGAATAAATAAGATAGTTAATCATGGATTAATAAAAAATAAAAAAATAAAAATCATTCTTTATAGTTACTTAAAGGACAATGAAAAGGCAAGAAAAATTCAAGGGCCAAAACCCTGGAATGCTTTTTTTTTTTTAAGTATAGTTGAGATCCATATTTTTTTAATGTTCATTTATGTTTGAGAGAGTACGAGTGGAGGAGGTGCACAGAGAGAGGGAGACACAGAATCCAAAACAGGCTCCAGGCTCTGAGCTGTCAGCCCAGAGCCCAACACGGGGCTCAAACTCATGGGCCATGAGATCATGACCTGAACTGAAGTTGGTCACTCAACCGACTGAGCCACCCAGGCGCCCCTAGTTGACATCCATATTATATTAGTTTTCAGGTGTACAACCCAGCGATTCAACAAGCACAGACATTATGAAATACTTGTCACAATAAATGTAATCACCATCTGTCACCATATAATGCTACTACAATATTATTGACTGTTTCCGTCTGCTCTACTTTTAATCTCTGTGACCGATGTATTTATAACTGGAAATTTGTCCCTCTTAATCCCCAGCTCCTATTTCACCCATCCACCTACCTGCCCCTCTTGCAACTACCAGTTTGTTCTCTGAATTTATACATCTTCATTTTTCACTTGGTTTTGTTTGCTCATTTTGCTTTTTTTTCCATAATATTTTATTGTCAAATTGTTTTCCATACAACACCCAGTGCTCTTCCCCTCAAGTGCCCTCCACCATCACCACAACCTGTCTTCCCCCCTCTCCCCTCCCCCCCAACCCTCAGTTCATTCTCAGCTTTCAATAGTCTCTCAAGTTCTGCATCCCTCTCTCTCCCCAACTCTCTCTCCCTCCTCCGTTCCCCCTGGTTCTCCATTAGGTCTCTCTTGTTTTCCTGCTAGACCTATGCGTGCAAACATATGGTTTCTGTCCTTCTCTGCCTGGCTTACTTCACTCAGCATGACACCCTCAAGGTCCATCCACTTTCCTACGAAGGGCCATATGTCATTCCCTCTCATTGCCATGTAGTACTCCATCGTGAATATATACCACATCTTCTTGATCCATTCGTCAGGAGATGGACATTTAGGCTCCTTCCATGTTTTGGCTATTGTTGACATTGCTGCTAT
>NC_043706.1:1085310-1091511 GCF_006229205.1 Suricata suricatta
ATCTCTGTCTCTGTCTTTCTCTCTCTCAAAAAAAAATGCAACATATTTCTACACATTGATTTTATATCCTGTGACTTGCCTGAATTTATGCATTAGTTCTAGCAACTTTTGATAGTCTTTTGGAGTATCATGTCATCTGTAAATAGTGAAAGTTTGATTTCTTTGCTTATTTGGATGATATTTATTTATTTATTTATTTCTGATTACTCAGTCTATGACTTCCAGTAGTATGTTTAATAATGATGGTGAGAGTTGACATCCTTGTCTTGTTCCTGACTGTGTGGGAAGGCTTTCAGTTTTTGCCCATTGAAGATGACATTAGCTCTGAGTCTTTTCTGCATGGCCTTTATGATGTTGAGGTATGTTCCATCAGTCTTTACTTTGTTGAGAATTTTTATCAAAAGTCGATACTGTATTTTGTCAAATGCTTACTGCATCTATTGAGAAAAATCATATTGTTCTTATCTTTTCTTAACATGGTGTAACATGTTGACTGATTGGCAAATATTGAACCACCTCTGCAGGACTGGAATGAATCCCACTGTACTGTGTGAAGAATTCTTTTAGTGCACTGTTGGATTGATTTTACTATTATTTATTGAGATTTCTTTTATCCATGTTGATGAGAGATATTGGCCTGTTGTTTTCCTTTTTAGTGTGGTCTTTGTCTGGTATCAGAATGAAAGTATGGTGACCTCATAAGAATGAGTTTGGAAGTTTTCCTTCTATTTATAGTTTTTGGAACAAGTGGAAAGGAATAGGTTTTAACACTTTAATTATTTAATAGTTTATTCTCAAGTTGGTTTCAATATAATGCCTAGTGGTCATCCTCACAAGTGCCCTCCTCCATGCCCATCACCCCACTTCCTCTCCCTCCTCCATCAGCCCTCAGTTTGTCCACAGTATTCAAGAGTCTCTCATGGTTTGCCTCCCTCCCTCTACCCAAATATTTTTCCCATTTCTCTCCCCCATGATCCTCTGTTAAGTTTCTCCTGTTAGACCTATGAATAAAACCATATGGTATCTGTCCTTCTCTGCCTGACTTATCACTTAGCATGACACCCTCGAGGTCCATTCACATTGCTACGAATGGTCAGATTTCATTCTTTCTCATCATCAAGCAGATTTCCATTGTATGGATAAACGACATCTTGATCCATTCATCGGTTGATGGACATTTAGGCTCTTTCCATGATTTGGCTGTTTTTTTTTTGAGGGGGGGTGTCTGTTGTTTTATTAACAACATAAAATTAATAAATAACTGTGTTCTCCAAATTGCTAAAATAACACCAAATAACACCAAATAAAGTTTAGTTTCTTACAAAATATAAAATTTAATATTTTCCCCTGTCATTGTATTATCCCATTGAAAAAGTCTTTGGTCATTAAATTTAAATATAAACTGTAAACTATGACTATAAACTAGTAGTAACATATATATAATTTCTGATTATTTCTCCTCTTAAGTAGGAAGTAGAAACTAGTCTTGTTAACTTTTGTGGATCTTGCCTCTAATCGTGTATCCTAACTTATTTGAAACATCTTTATTCTCTTTTTTTCTCATATAGTTTATTGTCAGGTTGGTTTCCATATAACACCCAGTGCTCTTCCTCATAAGTTCCCTCCTCCATGACCCTCACTCCTCTTCCCTCCCCACCCTCCAGCCCTCAGTTTGTTTTCAGTACTCAAGAGTCTCTCATGATTTGCCTCCCCCGCTCTTTACCCCCCTTCCCCTCCCCATGGCCCTCTGTTAGGTTTCTCCTGTTAGACCTATGAGTGCAAACATACGGTATCTGTCCTTCTCTGCCTGACTTATTTCACTTAGCATGACACCCTTGAGGTCCGTCCACCTTGCTACAAATGGCCAGATTTCATTCTTTCTTATTGCCATGTAGTATTCCATTGTATATATAAACCACATCTTCTTGATCCATTCATCATTTGATGGACATTTAGGTTCTTTCCTTGATTTGGCTATTGTTGAATGTGTTGCTGTGAACACGGGTACATCAGCCCCTACGTTTCAGCACTTCTGTATCCGTTGGGTAAATCCTTAGCAGTGCTATTGCTGGGTCATAGGGGAGTTCTATTGATAGTTTTTGAGAAACCTCCACACTGTTTTCCAGAGCAGTGTGCTAATTTGCATTCCCACCCACAGTGTAGGAGGGTGCCCATTTCTCCACATCATCGCCAGCATCTCTAGTCTCTTGATTTGTTCAATTTAGCCACTCTGACCAGCGTGAGGTGGTATCTCAGTGTGGTTTTGGTTTGTATTTCCCTGATGATGAGTGATGCTTAGCTCATTTCATGTGTCTGCTGGCCATCTGGATGCCTCTTTAGAGAAGTGTCTGTTCATGTCTTCTGCCCATTTCTTCACTGGATTATTCATTTTTCAGGTGTGGAGTTTGGTGAATTCCTTATAGGTTTTGGATACCAGTCCTTTATCCAATATGCCGTTTGCAACTATCCTTTCCCATTCCATCAGATGCCTATTAGTTTTCTTGATTGTTTCCTTTGCCATGGGGAAGTTTTCATCTTGATGAGGTCCTAATAGTTCATTTTTGCTCTTGATTTTCTTGCCTTTGGGATGTGTCGAGTAGGAAATTTCTGTGGTTGAGGTCAAGGAGGTTGTTTCCTGGCTTCTCTTCTAGAGCTTTGATGGTTTCCTATCTCACATTCAGGTCCTTTATCCATTTTGAGTTTATTTTTGTGAATGGTGTAAGAAAGTGGTCTAGTTTTATTCTTCTGCATGTTGCTGTCCTGCTCAGCCAGCACCATCTGCTAAAGAGGCTGTCTTTTTTTTCCATTGGATACTCTTTCCTGCTTTGTCAAAACTTAATTGACCGTACATTTGTCACCCAGATCTGGATTCTCTATTCTATTCCATTGGTCTATGTGTCTGTTTTTGTGCCAATACCATCCTGTCTTGATGATGACAGCTTTGTAGTAGAGGCTAAAGTCTGGGATTGTGATGCCTTCCGTTTTGGTTTTCTTCTTCAATTATTACCTTGGCTATTCGGGGTCTTTGTGGTTCCATACAAATGTTAGGATAATTTGTTTTAGTTTTGAGAAGAATTCTGGTGCAATTTTGATGGGGATTACATTGAATGTGTAGATTGCTTTGGGTGATAATGACATTTTAAGAATTTATCATTCTGATCCATGAGCATGGAATATTTTTCCATTTTTTGTGTTTTCAATTTTTTTCATAAGTTTTCTATAGTTTTCATCATACAGATCTTTTATGTTTTTGTTTATGTTTATTCCTAGGTATTTTATGGTTTTTCGTGCAATTGTGAATGGGATCTGTTTCTTGATTTCTCTTTCAGCTGCTTCATTATTGGTGTATGTAAATGCAACCAATTTCTTTACGTTGATTTTGTACCCTGAACTTTACTGAATTCATTGATCAGTTCTAGAAGGCTTCTGGTGGAGTCTGCTGGGTTTTCCATGTAGATTATCATGTCATCTGCGAAAAGGGAAAGTTTGACTTCTTCTTTGCCAATTTTGATGCCTTTTATTACATTTTGTTGTCTGATTGCTGTTGCTAGAGCTTCCAGCTCTACACTAAACAACAGTGGTGGAAGTGGATAATTCTGTCGTGTTCCTGATCTCAGGGGGAAAGCTCTCAGTTTTTCCGCATTGAGGATGATATTGGCTATGGGATTTTAATAAATGTCTTCTATGACGTTTAAGTAAGTTGCTTCTATCCCGAGTCGCTCATGGGTTTTTATTAAGAAAGGATGCTGTATTTTGTCAAATGCTTTTTTTTTTGCATCTATTCGCAGTATTATATGGTTTTAATCCTTTCTTTTGTTAACATGATATATCAGATTGATGGATTTGTGAATATTGAGCCAGCCTTGTAACCCAGGAATGAATCCCAGTTGATCTGTTGAATTCGATTTGCAAGTATCTTGTTGAGTATTTTTACATCTCTATTCATCAAGGAAATTAGCCTGTTGTTTTCTCTTGTTTTGCTGGGTCTCTCTGTTTTAGGAGTCAAGGTAATGCTGGCCTCATAGAATGAGTACAGAAGTTTTCCTTCCATTTCTATTATTTGGATCGACTTGTGAAGGATAGGTATTTACTCTGCTTTAAAGTTCTTTTATTTGTTTGGATATTTCTGATATGTGATTCAATTTCCTCACTATTTATGGTCTGTGAAAATTTTCTGTTCCCATTTGAGTTTTGGTATCGTATGGGTGTTTAGAAATTTGTCTGTATCTTCCAGCTTGTCCCATTTGTTCGCATATCATATTTAATAGTATTCCCTGATAATTGCTTGTATTACTGAGGGCTGGGTTGTAATGAATTCATTTTCGTTATTGATTTTATCTATTTGGGTTCTCTCTTTTATGTGAGAAATCTGGCTAAAGCTTTGTCAATTTTATTTATTAAAAAAACCTTGGTTTCTTGGAAATGTTTTACTGGGTTTTTTTTTTTTGGATTCTATATTATTTATTTCTGGGTTGATCTTTATAATTTCTAATTTTCTGCTGGGTTTGGGGCCTCGTTGTTGTTTTGCTTATAGTTCACATATGTATGATATTAGTTTTTGTTTTTGAGATTTTTCTTGTGTCTTGAGATAAGGCTGGATTGCAATGTGTTTTCCTCTTAGTACTGCCTTTGCTGCATCCCAAAGGGTTTGGATTGTTGTATTTTCATTTTCATTTGTTTCCATATATTTTTAAATTTCTTCTCTAATTGCCCAGTTGGCCCACTCATTATTTAGCAAGATGGTCTTTAACTTCCATGCTTTTGGACATTTTCTGGATTTCCCCCTCTGGTTGACAGCAAGTTGCATAGTATTGTGATGTGAAAGTGGGCATGGTATGATCTCACTTCTTTTATATTTATTGAGGGCTGCTTTGTGACCCAGTATGTGATGTGGCTTGGAGAACGTATCATGCGCACTTGAGAAGATAGTGTATTCCAACTCATTTGGGTGTAGAGTTATAAATATACCCATCAAGTCCATCTGGTCCAATGTGTTGTTTTCTCTTGTTTTGCTGGGTCTCTCTGTTTTAGGAGTCAAGGTAATGCTGGCCTCATAGAATGAGTACAGAAGTTTTCCTTCCATTTCTATTATTTGAACCGCTTGAGAAGGATAGGTATTTACACTGATTTTAATGTCTTATAGAATTCCCTAGAGTAGGCATCTGGTCTAGGTCTTTCATTTGTTTGGATATTTCTGATATGTGATTCAATTTCCTCACTAGGTCAAATTTTCTATTTCTTCCCATTTGAGTTTTGGTATCGTATGGGTGTTTATAAATTTGTCTGTATCTTCCAGCTTGTCCTGTTTGTTGGCATATCATATTTAATAATATTCCTGATAATTGCTTGTATTACTGAGGGCTGGGTTGTAATGAATCCATTTTCATTATTGATTTTATCTATTTGGGTTCTCTCTTTTATGTGAGAAATCTGGCTAAAGGTTTATCAATTTTGTTTATTTAAAAAAACTTGCCACAAGTGCCCTTGTGGGGAGAAGCACTGGGTGTTATATGGAAACTAATTTGACAATAAACTATTACAAAAAAAAAAGAAAACTTTTTTTCAAATAGTGGACAGCCATGGTCTAGAAAAAAAAAAACAACTTGGTTTCATCGGAATGTTTTATTGTTTTTTTTTATTCTATATTGTTTATTTATGGGCCGATCTTTATTATTTCTCATTTTCTGCTGGGTTTGGGGCCTCGTTGTTTTGCTTATAGTTCACATATGTATGATGTTAAATTTTGTTTTTGAGATTTTTCTTGTGTCTTGACATAAGGCTGGATTGCAATGCATTTTCCTCTTTTTTTTTTCTCTCTTTTTTTCCCATAATATTTTATTGTCAAATTGTTTTCCATACAACACCCAGTGCTCTTCCCCTCAAGTGTCCTCCACCATCACCACCACCTGTCTTCCCCCCTCCCCCCTCCCCCCCAACCCTCAGTTCATTCTCAGCTTTCAATAGTCTCTCAAGTTCTGCATCCCTCTCTCTCCCCAACTCTCTCTCCCTCCTCCGTTCCCTCTGGTTCTCCATTAGGTCTCTCTTGTTTTCCTGCTAGACCTATGCGTGCAAACATATGGTTTCTGTCCTTCTCTGCCTGGCTTACTTCACTCAGCATGACACCCTCAAGGTCCATCCACTTTCCTACGAAGGGCCATATGTCATTCCCTCTCATTGCCATGTAGTACTCCATCGTGAATA
>NC_043706.1:1091611-1096866 GCF_006229205.1 Suricata suricatta
CCCACTTGTTATTTAGCAAGATGGTCTTTAACTTCCATGCATTTGGACATTTTCTGGATTTCGCCCTCTGGTTGACAGCAAGTTGCATAGTATTGTGATATGAAAGTGGGCATGGTATGATCTCACTTCTTTTATATTTATTGAGGGCTGCTTTGTGACCCAGTACGTGATGTGGCTTGGAGAATGTATCATGCGCACCTGAGAAGATAGTGTATTCCAACTCATTGGGGTGTAGAGTTCTAAATATACCCATCAAGTCCATTTGGTCCAATGTGTCATTCAGGGCCATTTTTTCTCTACTGATTCTCAGTCTAGATGATCTATTCATTGTTATAGCTGGAGTATTTACGTTCCCTATAATTAGCACATTATTATCAATAAGATGGCTTATGCTTGTGATTAATTGTTTTATATATTTGGGTCTCCATACATCGGTGCATAGATATTTATAATTGTTAGTTTTTCCTTATAGGTAGACTCTATAATTATTATATAATGCCCTTCTTCATTTATTTTACGTCCTTTACTTTAAAGAGTAGTTTGTCTGATGTAAATATATCTACTCCAGCTTTCTTTTGACTTCTGGGAGCATGATAGATAGTTCTCCATTCCCTCACATTCAATCTAAAGTTGTCCTCAGGTATAAAATGAATGTCTTGTAGACAGAAAATGAGTCTTTTTTTTAATACGTTCTGATACCCTGTGTATTTTGATTGGAGCTTTTAGTCTATTTACATTCAGTGTTATTATTGAAAAATATGGACTTACAGCAATTGTGTTATCTGTAGGTTTCATGCTTGTAGTGATGTCTCTGG
This sequence comes from Suricata suricatta, assembly GCF_006229205.1. Lineage (NCBI taxonomy): Eukaryota > Metazoa > Chordata > Mammalia > Carnivora > Herpestidae > Suricata > Suricata suricatta. The sequence continues at coordinate 1,092,427 of NC_043706.1, forward strand.
TACTTGGTGTTCTTTGCAACATTTCCCTCACAGTGTCCCCATTAGGATTTCTTGTAGGGCTGGTTTAGTCATGATTAATTCCTTCAGTTTGTGTTTGTTTGGGAAAACCTTTATCTCTCCTTGTATTCTGAATGAAAGAATTGCTGGATAAAGGATTCTTGGCTGCATATTTTTTCTTGGGTCATAACTGGCAGATATTTTAGAGCAGGCATTGGGAGAAGCCAGGCTTGGAGAGATGATGAGGAAACAGGCTTTCTGGAAGAGATGCCAGAATGTGGTTGGTGTAAACATTCGAGAAACAATTTTTTAACATCTATGAGATACAGAAATACACAAATATTTTAATCATGAATATTTGCACTTCCAGGAAATAGTTTTATAAACATACCTGCATAATGTACAAAGCCATGAGCACAATGTTGCTTATAATGTGAAAAAATGGGGAAGGATCTAAATGTTCAAAGGACCATGTGAATATGCATAGGTAAACATAAAAATAAATAAGGTTGACTAATATGTAGTGATGAGGAATGTAGGTAAATATGACAAGCTGATCAAAATCAACCCTCGGATTTCCATATATGGTCTGCTTCCTCTTGTAACGTACACACAGGACACATAACTATGCAGACAATGGCAGTGGTCATCTTTGGGACATGAGACTAGGATTGGAAGGTGTGGGACTTTCATTTTCACTGTCTAATTTGCCACTTAACTATGAAAGTATACTGCTCATGTATTAAAAGGAAATAAAGTTTCAAAAGTAAGCCTTAAAATTTTAGTTTGATTTTTCTATTTAGATTTGCCTACAAAATGAGTTGGATCCCATAAGGTAAATATTATTTTTAAATCTCAATCTCCCCCAACATTACACTTAATGTGAACAATTACTAACCGGGTTACTGGAGCCTGAGATTTTGTCTTTGGCCCTGGCCCCGCTGATTCCCTGACGTTTTGCTCTCTAGTGACTCAGGTTTCGTATCTCATGCTAAAACCACTGCAGAACTCAACACAGCACCTCCCTGATATCTCACAACATTAAAAAAAAAATTAGCAGGTCATGATAGTACCCTTTTTACAACAACATTTGAGCAATAACAAAAAAACCTGAAATGTTTTATAATGATCAAACCAAAGATTTTGGGGTGCTGGAGCCAAATAAGAATTTGATGATAAAATTCAGGATAGTTTCTATTAGGTTATTTGGCTGTGAGCACGTTATTTAAGATGCAGTCTTGGCACTACTCAAATGGTTTTTTTTCCCTCACATGTATTTTATAGTTATCTTCAAGTTATTTTCCATATAACACCCATTGCTCATCCCAACAAGTGCCCTCCTCAATGCCCATCACCCCTTTTCCTTTCCCCCGTCCCCATCAACCCTCAGTTTGTTCTCAGTATTTAAGAGTCTCTTATACTTTGCCTCCCTCCCTTTCCTTAACTATTTTTCCCCTTTCCCTCCACCATGGTTCTCTGTTAAGTTTCTCCTGTTCCATATATGATTGGAAACATATGGTATCTGTCCTTCTCCGCCTGGCTTATTTCACTTAGCATAACACCCTCGAGGTCCACCCATGTTGCTACAAATGGCCAGATTTTATTCTTTCTCATTGTCATACTCCTCAAATGTTTACTCACATATACAAGATACTGCTCTGTTGAAAAGTCTTATTTTTTCCTTCTTCAAAGTTCATGGTTTTATTCTTCTTTTTTTAAAAAAAAATTATGTTTTTTTATTTATTATTGAGAGACAGAGAGGGATAGCATGAGCAGGGGAGAGGGGGAGATACAGGATCTGAAGACAGGCTCTGGGCTCTGAGCTGTCAGCACAGAGCCTGATGTGGGGCTCAAGCCCACGAACCGTGAGATCATGACCTGAGCCAAAGCTGGACGCTTAACCAACTGAACCACCCAGGCGTCCCCATGGTTTTATTTTTCTTTTTTGTTTTCCTTTTTAAATTAAAGTGTAATTAACACACAAAAGTCTTCTGTTAGTTTCAGGTGTACAATATAATAATTCATCAGTTCTGTACATTTCTTAGTGCTTTTCAAAAGAAGTGTATTCTTAATTTCCTTCTTGTATTTTATCCATCCCTTCACCCACCTTCTTTCTTCAAACTACCAGTTTCTTCTCCATATTTAGAAGTCTTTCTTTCTCCTCATTTTTCGTTTGTTCATTTGTTTTGTTTCTTAAATTTCACCTATGAGTTAATTCATATGGAGTTTGAATTATTTCACTCAGCATTATAATTTCTACGTTCATCCATGTTGCAAATGGCAAGATATCATGCTTTTTAGTGGCAGAGGACCTGAATAGATATTTTTCCAAGAATATATACAGATGGCCAACAAATGTATGTAAAGATGTTTAAACAACACTGAACAAATTTTCATCATGGAAATGCAAATCAAAACCACAATAACATATCAATTTCAGCTGTCAGAATGTTTAAAATAAAACATACAAGAAATAAGTGTTCGCGAGGATGTGGAGAAGAAGGAACCCTCATGAACTCCTGGTGGGAATGCACACTGGTGCAGCCACTGTGGAAAACAGTCTGGAGGTTCCTCAAAAAGTTAAAAATAGAAATAGTATATCATCCAGCAATTGCACTACTGTGTCTTCACCCAAGGAAAACAAAAAACACTTGTATTTTTTTTTTATCAAGTCTAGGTAGTTAACATACAGTGTAACATTCGTTTCATACGTACAATATAGTGATTCAACAATTCCATGCATCACTCGGTGCTCATCACAAATGCAAAAAGAGAAAAGGCAAACACTGATATATGCCCCTATGTTTCTTGTAGTATTGTTTATAATAGCTGAGATATGGAAACATCCCAAGTGTCCATCAATAGGTGAATAGATAAAGATGTTTTATGTATGTACGTAGATACAAACACTATTTAGATACATATACAGGCACACGCACACAGACACACACACACACTGGAATATTACACAGCCATAACAAGTGCACGGTTTATATTCCACAGACAGAGTAGATAAAAAAAGTATATGAGTGTTTAAATATTTAGGTGATTCCTTGTATGATTGATATAGGTATGGCTCTAACTCAATATAAATAGCACTCTGCATAAAAGTGAAATTATATGGTATTTATCTTTGTCTGACTTCTCTCATTTAGCTCTATCCTATCTAGGTCCAACCATGTTGTTGTGAATGGCAAGACTTCTATCTAAAAAGCAAAATTAGCAAAGAAACCCAGAAAGAGACATAAATACAGAGAACAAACTGGTAGTTGCCCGAGGGGCAGGTAGGGGATGGGTGAAATAGGAGAAGGGGATTAAGAGGGACAAATTTCCAGTTACAAATACATAGGTCACAGAGATTAGAAGTACAGTAGAGGGAATATGGTCAATAATATTGTAGTAGCATTATATGGTGACAGACGGTGACTACATTTATCGTGGCAAGCATTTCACAATGTGATTGTTGAATCGCTGGGTTGTACACACGAAAACTAATATAATATGGATGTTAACTATACTTAAAAAAAAAAAGCATTCCAAGGTTTTGGGCCCTTGAGTTTTTCTTACCTTTTCACGGTCTTTTAAGTGAAAAGTAAATAGTGTTTTTAATTAATCATCAACTATCTTATTTACCCGTAGGGCAGTTATGATCGAGGGCAGTGAGGAATGAGCAAGGCACTGTTTCTGATTTATTGATGGTGGTCCCACTGTGTTCTGAGAAATTGTAGACTGTTGCATTTGCTCATCCTTTTGCTGGAGTGATGTGGACATCTCGTGGACCTGGCTAGACAGCAGTGTTTGATGTTCGAAGTTAGACATGGAGTTAGGGAGATATTCAAAGTAACCACTTCTTCGTAAGCTGGAAGGCAACCCCTTGGGATCTCATTATTGAGCTGGCTGAATAGAGGGACTAATAGCAAGGAGCTCATTTTCTCTTGGTCTCCGTGGACTCTGTCATGCTTAGAAGAGAGACCCCAGGAGGTGTTTTGTCCCCATGCTCAATCAGCTGTTGAAGTTTACAGTATTTCATTTCTGTTCACACAGCGGTGTAATCTCTGGGGTTATCTCTTTCAGGGAAGAAAGAAGCAATTAAGAGACGTTTATTGTTGAAGGCTAAGTGAATAGTTCAACCCCTCCCTGAGTCCTGTCCCTTGTCGACCCTTCCCTGAGCAGCGGGGCTGCTGGGCCATCCCCTCAGTGCTGCTGCCACCTCAGTCCTCAGATATTGTCAGTAATCGGCAGCATTCACTCCCCCAGAAGGACAGCAGGTGAAGGATTTGGTAGGAACCTCTGTGAGAAAAATAAGTCCTCAAAGGGACAATAGGTTTTTGGACATTCCAGAGATAATAGTCACAGTGATATATAATGCATAATTGTTCTGTGTAATAGGGCTTGAAAACACAAGCTGCAGGAAAATACATATATTGCCATGTACTTGAAGTT
>NC_043706.1:1096966-1100756 GCF_006229205.1 Suricata suricatta
AAATTTCTAAACACCCATACGATACCAAAACTCAAGTGGGAAGAAATAGAAAATTTGAACTAGTGAAGAAATTGAATCACATATCAGAAATATCCAAACAAATGAAAGACCTAGACCAGATGCCTACTCTAGGGAATTCTATAAGACATTAAAATCAGTGTAAATACCTATCCTTCTCAAGCGGTTCAAATAATAGAAATGGAAGGAAAACTTCTGTACTCATTCTATGAGGCCAGCATTACCTTGACTCCTAAAACAGAGAGAGACCCAGCAAAACAAGAGAAAACAACACATTGGACCAGATGGACTTGATGGGTATATTTAGAACTCTACACCCAAAAGAGTTGGAATACACTATCTTCTCAAGTGCACATGATACAATCTCCAAGCCACATCATATACTGGGTCACAAAAACGTAAAAGATCTATACGATGAAAACTATAGAAAACTTATGAAAAAATTTGAAGAAGAGACAAAAAATGGAAAAATATTCCATGCTCATGGTTTGGAAGGATAAATTGTTAAAACATCATTACTACCCAAATTTCCTTGATGAATACAGAGGTAAAAATACTCAACAAGATACTTGCAAATCAAATTCAACAGCACATAAAAAGAATTATCCACCATGATCAACTGGAATTCATTCCTGGGTTACAAGGCTGGTTCAATATTCACAAATCCATCGATCTGATATATCACATTAACAAAAGAAAAGATTAAAACCATGTAATCCTGTCAATAGATGCAGAAAAAGCATCTGAAAAAATACAGCACCCTTTCTTAATAAAAACCCTCGAGCAACTCGGGATAGAAGGAACTTACTTAAACATCATAAAAGTCATTCATTAAAATCCCACAGCCAATATCATCCTCAATGAGGAAAAACTGAGAACTTTCCCCCGAGATCAGGAACACGACAGAATTGTCCACTCTCACCACTGTTGTTTAACATAGTGCTGGAAGTCCTAGCATCAGCAATCAGACAACAAAAGGAAATAAAAGGCATCAGAATTGGCAAAGATAAAGTCAAACTTTCACTTTTCGCAGATGACATGGTACTCTACATGGAAAACCCAATAAACTCCACTATAAGCCTTACAGAACTGATCCATGAATTCAGCAAAGTTGCAGGGTACAAAATAAATGTATAGAAATTGGCTGCATTTATATACACCAATAATGAAGCAATAGAAATAGAAATCAAGAAACTGATCCCATTCACAATTGCATGAAAAACCATAAAATACCTAGGAATAAACCTAAACAAAAATGTAAAAGATCTATATGATGAAAACTATAGAAAACTTATGAAAAAATTTGAAGAAGAGACAAAAAATGGAAAAATATTCCATGCTCATGGTTTGGAAGGATAAATTGTTAAAATGTCATTACTACCCAAAGCAATATACACATTCAATGCAATCCCCACCCAAATTGCACCAGAATTCTTCTCAAACCTAAAACAAATTATCCTAAAATTTGTATGAAACCACAAAAGACCCCTAAGAGCCAAGGTAATATTGAAGAAGAAAACCAAAATGGGAGGCATCACAATCCCAGACTTTAGCCTCTACTACAAAGCAGTCATCATCAAGACAGTATGGCATTGGCACAAAAACAGACACATAGACCAATGAAATAGAATAGAGAACCCAGAATTGGGCCAACAAATGTAAGACCAGTGAATCTTTGACAAAGCAGGAAAGATTATCTGATGGAAAAAAGACTGCCTCTTTAGCAGGTGGTGCTAGGAAAATAGGACAGCAACATGCAGAAGAATGAAACTAGACCACTTTCTTACACCATTCACAAAAATAAACTCAAAATGGATGAAGGACCTGAATGACTGTGAGACAGGAAACCATCAAAACCCTCAAAGAGAAACCAGGAAGCAACCTCCTTGACCTCAACCACAGAAATCTCCTACTCAACACATCCCCAAAGGAAAGGGAATCAAGAGCAAAAATGAACTGTTGGGACCTCATCAAGATAAAAAGCTTTCCCATGGCAAAGGAAACAATCAAGAAAACTAATAGGCAACTGATGGAATGGGAACAGATAGTTGCAAATGGCATATTGGATAAAGGGCGAGTTACCAAAACCTATAAGGAACGCACCAAACTCCACACCTGAAAAACAAATAATCCAGAAAGAAATGGGAAGAAGACATAAATAGACACTTCTCCAAAGAGGCATCCAGATGGCCAACAGGCACATGAAATGAGTTCTCTGTCACTCATCACCAGGGAAATACAAATCAAAACCACACTGAGATAACACCTCGTGCTGGTCAATGTGGCTAAAATGAGCAAATCAAGGGACTATAGATGCTGGCGAGGAGGATGTGGAGAGATGGGCACCCTCCTACACTGTGGGTGGGAATGCAAATTGGCACGCCACTCTGGAAAACAGTGTGGAAATTCCTCAAAAAACTAAAAATATGACTCCCCTATGACCCAGCAATAGCACTGCTAAGGATTTACCCAATGGATACAGAAGTGCTGAAGCATAGAGGCTCATGTAACCCAACATTCACAGTAACACTTTCAACAATAGCCAAATCATGGAAAGAACCTAAGTGTACATCAAATGATGAATGGATCAAGACGATGTGGTTTATATATACAATGGAATACTACATGGCAATGAGAAAGAATGAAATATGGCCATTTATAGCAAAGCGGATGGACCTTGAGGGTGTTATACTAAGCAAAATAAGTCAGGCAGAGAAGGACAGATACCATATATTTTCACTCATAGGTCTAATAGGAGAAACCTAACAGAAGACCATGGGGAGGGGAAGGGGGGAAAAGAGTTGGAGGGGGGGGAAGCAAATCATGAGAGACTCTTGAATACTGAAAACAAACTGAGGGCTGGAGGGTGGGGAGGGAAGAGGAGTGATGGTCATGGAGGAGGGAACTTATGAGGAAGAGCACTGGGTGTTATATGGAAACCAACTTGACAATAAACTATATGGGAAAAAAAAGAGAATAAACATATTTCAGATAAGTTAGGATACACGATTAGAGGCAAAGTCCACAAAAGTTAACAAGACTAGTTTCTACTTCATACTCAAGAGGAGAAATAATCAGAAATTATATGCATGTTATGACTTGTTTATAGTCATAGTTTACAGTTTATATTTAAATTTAATGACCAAAGACTTTTCCAATGGGATAATATAATGGCAGGGTAAAATGTTAAATTTTATATTATGTAAGAATATAAACTATAACTTTGCTTTATTTGGTGTTATTTTAGCAATTTGGAGAACAGAGTTATTTATTAATTTTATGTTGTTAATAAAAAAGCAACGCCCCCCAAAACAATAGCCAAATCATGGAAAGAGCCTAAATGTCCATCACCTGATGAATGGATAAAGATGTCATTTATCCATACAACGGAGTACTGCATGGCAATGAGAAAGACTGAAATCTGACCATTCGTGGCAATATGGATGGACCTCGAGGGTGTCATGCTAAATGAAATAAGTCAGGCAGAGAAAGACAGACACCATATGTTTTTATTCATAGGTCTAACAGGAGAAACTTAACAGAGGACCATGGGGGAGAGAAAGGGGAAAATATTTGGGGAGAGGGAGGGAGGCAAACCATGAGAGACTCTTGAATACTGTGGACAAACTGAGGGCTGATGGGGGAGGGAGAGGTAGTGTGGTGATGGGCATGGAGGAGGGCACTTGTGGGGATGACAACTAGGTGTTATATTGAAACCAACTTGAGAAAAAACTATTAAATAAATAAATAAATAAATAAATAAATAAATAAA
>NC_043706.1:1100856-1101979 GCF_006229205.1 Suricata suricatta
GTCAGTCAAGCACCTGATTTCTGCTCAGGCCTTGATGTCATGGTTTGTGAGTTCGAGCCCTGCATCTGTGCTGACATTAGAGAGCCCCGATCAGATCATCTGTCCCCCTCTCTCTCTGCTCCTGCCCTGCTCACATGTACTCAATCTCTGTCTCTGTCTTTCTCTCTCTCAAAAAAAAATGCAACATATTTCTACACATCGATTTTATATCCTGTGACTTGCCTGAATTTATGCATTAGTTCTAGCAACTTTTGATAGTGTTTTGGAGTATCATGTCATCTGTAAATAGTGAAAGTTTGACTTCTTTGCTTATTTGGATGATATTTATTTATTTATTTATTTATTTCTGATTACTCAGGCTATGACTTCCAGTACTATGTTAAATAATGATGGTGAGAGTTGACATCCTTGTCTTGTTCCTGACTGTGCGGGAAGGCTTTCAGTTTTTGCCCATTGAAGATGACATTAGCTCTGAGTCTTTTCTGCGTGGCCTTTATGATGTTGAGGTATGTTCCATCAGTCTCTACTTTGTTGAGAATTTTTATCAAAAGTTGATACTGTATTTTGTCAAATGCTTTCTGCATCTATTGAGAAAAATCATATTGTTATCTTTTCTTAACATGGTGTATCATGTTGACTGATTGGCAAATATTGAACCACCTCTGCAAGGCTGGAATAAATCCCATTGTACTGTGGTGAAGAATTCTTTTAATGTACTTTTGTATTGATTTTACTACAATTTATTGAGAGTTCTATTATTCATGTTGATGAGAGATATTGGCCTGTTGTTTTCCTTTTTAGTGTGGTCTTTGTCTAGTATTAGAATGAAAGTATGGTGACCTCATAAGAATGAGTTTGGAAGTTTTCCTTCTATTTCTAGTTTTTGGAACAGGTGGAAAGGAATAGGTCTTAACACTTTATTTATTTATTTATTTATTTATTTATTTATTTATTTATTTAATAGTTTTTTCTCAAGTTGGTTTCAATATAACACCTAGTTGTCATCCCCACAAGTGCCCTCCTCCATGCCCATCACCACACTACCTCTCCCTCCCCCATCAGCCCTCAGTTTGTCCACAGTATTCAAGAGTCTCTCATGGTTTGCCTCCCTCCCTCTCCCCAA
>NC_043706.1:1102079-1103543 GCF_006229205.1 Suricata suricatta
ACAATTTGACAATAAAATATTATGAGAAAAAATAAAAAAATAAAAGGGAATGCTCCCAGAATGAAAGGTATCTACCAAAAACATATGCTAGCATCATACTTTAATGGTAACAGATTGAATGTTTTCCCCCAAGACCAGAAACTAGACAAAGATGTCCACCCTTACACTTCTATTAAATAGTGCCCTGTGATTTCTAGCCAATGGATGAAGTTAAGTAAATGAAATAAAAGGCAAGATTGGAAAGGAAAAAAAAAAAAACTATCGATAGAACTCCCTTGTGACCCAGCAATAGCATTGCTGGAGATTTACCCAAGAAAGACAGAAATGCTGATGCACAGGAGCACATGTACCCCAATGTTCATAGCAGCAATGTCAACAATAGCCAAAACATGGAAGGAGCCTAAATGTCTATCACCTGACGAATGGATCAAGAAGATGTAGGTTTTTTTTTTTTAACCTCCATACTATTCTTCAGAATGGCTGCACCAGTTGCATGTCCACCAACTGTACAAGACAATTCCCATTGCTCCACATCCTTGCCAATTCCTGTTGTTTCCTGGACTGTTACTTTTAGCCATTCTTACAGGTGTGGGTGTATCTTATCATGGTTTTAATTTGTATTTTTCTGATGATGAGTGATGTTGAGCTTCTTTCCATGTATCTGTTATCCATCTGAATGCCTTCTTTGGTAAAGTGTCTTTTCATGTCTTCTGCCCATTTCTTAAGTGGGTTGTTTGTGTTTTGGGTGTTGAGTTTGATAAATTATTTATAGATCTTGAATATTAACCCTTTATCTGATGTATCATTTGCAAATATCATTTCCCATTCCGAGGCTGCCTTTTAGTTTTGTTGAGTGTTTCCTACATTGTCCAGATGGTTTTTATCTTGATGAAATCCCAATAGTTCATGTTTGCTTTCATTTCTCCTGCCTTAGGTGAAAAGTCTAGTAAGAAATTGTCCTGACTGAGGTGAAGGAGGTTGCTACTTGTGTTGTAATATAGGATTTTGATGGTTTCCTGTCTTCCATGTAGGTCTTTCATCGATTGTGAATTCACTTTTGTGTATCGTGTAATAAAGACAGCATGTTGCTGTCGAGTTTTTCCAGCACCATATGTTGAAGTGACTTTTTCCATCGGAGATTCTTTTCTGCTTTGTCAAAGATTAGTTTGCCATACATGTGTGTGTCCATTTCTGGTTTTTCTATTCTGTTTCATTGATCTATGCATCTGTTTTTGTGCCAATATCATATTGTCTTGATGACTACAGCTTTGTAGTATAACTTGAAATCCAAAATCGTGATGCCTCCAGTTTTGTTTTTCTTTTTCAGAATTGCTTTGGGTATTTGGAGTCTTTTCTGGTTCCACAAAAATTTTAAGATTGTTTGTGTTAGCTCTCCAAAAAATGCTGTTGGTATTTTGATAGGGATTGCATTAAATGTGGAGATTGCTTGGGTAGTATTGACAA
>NC_043706.1:1103643-1111025 GCF_006229205.1 Suricata suricatta
ATCAATAACAAAGTAGCAGAAAAAGAAATCAAGAAATTGATCTGATTTTCAATAGTAACAAAAACAATAAGATACCTAGGAATAAACCTAGCCAAAATGTTGAAAGATCTGTACTCTGAAAACTAGAGGACACTTAGAAAATAAATGGAAGAGTACACAGAAAAGTGAAAAAATGTTCCATGCTCATGGATTGGAAGAACAAATATTGATAAAATGTCAATACTACCCAAGCAATCTCCACATTTAATGCAATCCCTAACAAAATACTGCCAGCATGTTTTGGAGAGCTAACACAAAAAATCCTAAAATGTGTATGGAACCAGAAAAGACTCCAAATACCCAAAGCAATTCTGAAAAAGAAAAATAAAACTGGAGGAATCATGATTTTGGATTTCAAGTTATACTACAAAGCTGTAGTCATCAAGACAATATGATACTGGCACAAAAACAGATGCATAGGTCAATGAAACAAAATAGAAAAACCAGAGATGGACACGCAAATGTATGGCAAACTAATCTTTGACAACGCAGAAAAGAATATTCGATGGAAAAAGTCACTTCAACATATGGTGCTGGAAAAACTCGACAGCACCTTGCTGTCTTTATTACACGATACACAAAAGTGAATTCACAGTCGATGAAAGACCTACATGGAAGACAGGAAACCATCAAAATCCTATATCACAACACAAGTAGCAACATTTTTGACCTCAGTCAGGACAATTTCTTACTAGACATTTCACCTAAGGCAGGAGAAATGAAAGCAAACATGAACTATTGGGATTTCATCAAGATAAAAACCATCTGGACAATCTAGGAAACACTCAACAAAACTAAAAGGCAGTCTACGGAATGGGAAAAGATATTTGCAAATGATACATCAGATAAAGGGTTAATATTCAAGATCCATAAAGAATTTATCAAACTCACAACCCAAAACACGAACAACCCACAAGAAATGGGCAGAAGACATGAAAAGACACTTTACCAAGGAAGGCACTCAGATGGATAACAGATACATGGAAAGAAGCTCAGCATCACTCATCATCAGGAAAATACAAATTAAAACCATGAGAAGATACACCCACCCCTGTCAGAATGGCTAACAGTAACAGCCCAGGAAACAAGAGGAAATGGCAAGGATGTGGAGCAATGGGAATTGTCTTGTACAGTTGGTGGACATGCAACTGCAGCCACTCTGAAGAACAGTATGAAGGTTTTTCAAAAAAAAAAAAAACACAAAACGACAAATAAAACTTCCCTATGATCCAGCAATTGCACTGCTAGGTATTTTCCCCAAAAATAAAAATACAGATTCGAAGTGGTACGTGAACCCCAATGTTCATAGCAGCACTATTAACAATATACAAACTATGAAGAGAGTTCGAATGTCCATTGACTGATGAATCAATACAGTAAACAGATACACATAGATATAGATAAGATAAGATATATGTATATATATACATATAGATACAGATATATATATTACTCAACCATCAAAAAGAAGAAATCTTGCCATTTGTATGTATGTGGAGCTAGAGACCATTATGTGAAGCGAAATGTCAGTCAGAGAAGGACAAATACCATATAATTTCACTCATATGTGGAGTTTAAGAAACAAAACAGAGGAACACATAGGATGAGGGGAATTAAGAGAGGGAGAATCAAATCACAATAGACTCTTTAGAGAAAAACTGAGGGTTAATGGAGATGAGTGAGGGATGGGTTACATGGGTGATGAATATTAAGGAGGGAATTTGCTATGATGAGCACCGGGTGTTGTATATAAGTGATAAATCACTGAATTCTACTTCTGAATTCATTACTATATATCAACTAACAAAAATTTAAATAAAATTTTGAACAAAAATCTGTTAATTTATATACATATGGTTTACATTATATTTTCAATCATCAATAGTAAATTTAATACACAAATAAGTTCATCTCAGAAATTAATTTCCATGGAGGAAATCTAAAAATTTTTAAAAAGGACAAAATAAAGTCCAATGTCTTAAGGGAAGCTTTCTTAAAACAGTTGTTGAGAGAAGTTTCTGACCACAGTCCAAGATTTTTAATCACCTCTGTGGGGCCAGTCCCCACAGTCTACATCATGTTCACATATTAGCCTTCATGTCCTACATAAACACTTCGTGGAGCAAACATAGACCAGCAGGGGCTCTCCCCACTTAACTGGGCAGAGATTGAACTACAAATGTGTCTAGCAGGAGTGCACACTAAAAGACTACAAATATCCCATGAAAAACACATTTAACAAATGAAATTCATCAACTTTTCTACCAGTTCCACATCTAGTGTTTCTACAACATCTGCAGTGAATACAGAATTCACTGGATCTTAGCTCAACTGTTGCATTTAAATTTGAAGCTGTAGAGTCAATACAAGAAAGTGGTAGCTAATCAGTATTTCATGGACTCAGTCCATCTGAAGCATTCCTGAAGTGAAGTGAAATGAAGACTCATCATGATGGGAATATGTGACATTTGGGCTACATAAGAACAGGACACCTGTGAATTCTTCCCTGCTGAAACGTAAATACGTTCCAATTTTGTTTTGGTTGTCTCTCCACATCATTGTGTACAAATTATGTTTAAAGTTGTTTGCTTCGATTGTCTTCTATCTCACTAAACAAAGTAAACTATAAGCTCATCTTATGCCATTAGAAGCTGAAGTCCACACCATGAAAAGTGGAAGCCTGCTTCAGTGAAAACATAGCATGCCTCCTTTTCTTTTTTTAAGAATAGTTTATTGTCGAATTGGTTTCCATATAACACCCAGTGCTTCTCCCCACAAGTGCCCCCCATCCAAGACCATCACCCTCTTTCCCCCTCACCCCCCCAGCCCTCGGTTCGTTTTCAGTATTCAATAGTCTCTCATGATTTGTGTCCCTCTCTCTTCCCAACTCTCTCTCCCCCTTCCCCTCCCTGTGGTCCTCTGTTAGGTTTCTCCTGTTAGACCTATGAGTGCAAATATATGGTATCTGTCCTTCTCCGCCTGACTTATTTCACTCAGCATGACACCCTCGAGGTCCATCCACTTTCCTACAAATGGTCATATTTCATTCTTCCTCATTGCCATGCAGTACTCCATTGTATATATATATATATATACCATATCTTCTTGATCCATTCATCAGGTGATGGAAATTTAGGCTGTTTCTATGATTTGCCTATTGTAGAAAGTGCCGTTGTTGGGGTACATGTGCTCTTATGCATCAGCATTTCTGTAATTTTTGGGTAAATCCCTAGCAGTGCTATGGCTGGGTCATAGGGGAGTTCTATTGATGGTTTTCTGAGGAAACTCCACACTGTTTTCCAGAGCGGCTACACCAGTTTACATTCCCACCAACTGTGTAGGAGGGTGCTCGTCTCTCCACACCCTCTCCAGCATCTACAGTCTCCTGATTTGTTCATTTTACCCACTCTGAGCGGTGTGAGGTGGTATCTCAGTGCGGTTTTGATTCGTATTTTCCTAATGATGAGTGACGCATGCCTCCTTTTTAACATCTGTTTCTTTTGGGTGTGTTCTCCTGTTTATAGTATCATGTTCAGTTTTAAACTAAAATTGCAATAATAACTAAAGTTGAGACCTGAGGCTTCGACCAACATGGAAAATATTTATAAGCATAAAATCAAAAGTCCTGTATTTGGATTCACTACTTTAAATTACATACACTTTAATTTCAAGCTTGACACTTCCAATAAGCATACCTTGGTTCTAATGTGACTCAAAGCTTAGACAGAGCCAGTAATGTTTTTTACCTGCTAAACCTACTTATGTTTTAGAAACTGTATTACATCATGGATGCTGACTGCTTTCTTCAATGTTATAGCACATCTGCAGCACGGTGTTCACTTGTCAACTAAGTAATCAAAGGCATGTGATAACCCATCGTGAGTCCAATGGATAGCAACCAGAAAATCATGGTAATTAAACTACATGCAGTGTGAGCAACAGTTGACAACCAGGTAGCACTTAATCTGGAAACATAAATCTAAGAGTATATTTAATAATAGGTTCTAATATTAAAGGAAACTCAAAAGACATATACAAAATTTTTAAAAAGGAAAACTAAACGATATTGTCTAGAGATGCACAATTGGGTAATCACCCTAATAAAATACAAGGAGGTGATTGCTATAAATATGAGGATACTGGATACTTTGGGGGACAGGGGTGGGTAACGATTGTGACGAGACACAAAGAGAAGCCCCCGGGGTGCTGGCCAAGGTTCTGTTTCTTGACCTGCATGTTAGTTATAAGAATACTCACCTGGATTCAGGGAGCTTTTGCTTTCCTTATGAATCTATGTTTTACTTTACATAAAACTCTTTTTTTAAGAAGGCATGTTGAATTGACCTTTTCTGAGTTATTTCTATAATAAAGGCAGGCACTGCCTTAGTGCTAAAGAGGCATCTCCGACCTCAACCTAAGGAGAAAGTATGAGGCCGTCTTTAAAGGACAGTTAGGAAGCTATGAAAACAGGAGTCATGTGAACACTCAGGGGAAGACCTCTGTCACAGGGCAGAAGACTGGATCGGGGTTTCTGAGTCTATTTAAACTCTAAAATTCTATGGTTTTCACATTTGCAACACTACCTCAAACTGATGAGGTCAAAAAAAGTCCGAATGGATTTTGTAATCAAGGCATTCGGGTAGCTTAGGTCCCCTGTCCTCTCTTACATCTGGGTTGATCCATTCGGTGTGTACATTGTGTTCATGAGCACTTTTGTTTACATCATGTCTGTGCATTTCAAAAGCTGTCCACACACAAAATTTTAAGCATTTCAGTTCAGTTCTAGACCACCGTGGTAAAGCCATGAGTGGGGAAAATGAAGAGATATGGGAAAAATAGAAGAAGAATAATTTGTGGACAGGTTGATACAATTTTTAACTTTTAGAATTAAATCTGAACCAAGCACAGTTTCTAGTGTTTCTTTTCCAAGTTATTATTGAAATTCTAGTTAACACATGGTCCAAAATAACTTTAATAAGTATAATATAGTGATTCATGACTTACATACAATACTCTGTGCTCATCACAAGTGCCCTCCTTAACCATCACCCAACGAACCCATTCCTTACCCATATCCCCTCCAGAATCCGTTGGTTGGTTTTCTACAGTTAAGAGTTATTTTATGGTTTGTCTCTCTCATTTTCCTCTATGTTCATCTGTTAAGCTTCTTAAATTGCACATATGTGTGAAACTGTAAGGTATTTGTCTTTCTCTGACTTAATTTGCTTAGAATAATACACTTCTCCATCCATGTCGTTGCAATTGACAAGATTTCCTTCTTTTGATGGCTAAGTAATATTCCATTGTATATTTACATACACACCTTCTTTAACCATCCACCAGTTAATGGACATTAGAACTTTTCCCAAAATTTGGCTATTATTCATTCACACTGCTGTAAACATTAGGGTGCATGTATCCCTTCAAATGAATTTTGTATCCTTTGGGTAAATACCTACTAGTGCAAGTAATGAGTCATAAGGTAGTTCTACTTTCTTTTTTTTTATTTATTTATATCCAAGTTACTTAGCATATAATGCCACAATGACTTCAGGACTAGATTCCTTATTGCCCCTTATCCATTTAGCCCATATCCCCCCATAATCTCTTTAGCATACTCTGTTTGCTCTCTATATTTGTCTTCTATGTTTTGTCCCCCTTCCTGTTTTCATATTATTTTTGTTTCCTTCCCTTATGTTAATCTATTTTGCATCTTAAATTCTTCATATGAGTGAAGCCATATATTTGTCTTTCTCTGACTAATTTCACTTGGCATAATACTATCTAGTTCCATCCACATAGTTGCAAATGGCAAGACTTCATTCTTCTTTATTGCTGAGTAATACTAGATAGATAGATGATAGATAGATAGATAGATAGATAGATAGATACATACATACATACATACATACATACATACATACACAGATAGAGTTAGATAGATATCTTCTTTATCCATTCATCCATCGATGGACATTTGCGCTCTTTCCATACTTAGGTTACTGTTTATAACACTGCTATAAACATTGGGGTGCATGTGCCCCTTCTAAACAGCATACCTGTATCCCTTGGATAAATACTTAGTAGTGCAATGGCTGGGTTGTAGGGAGCTCTAGTTTTAACTTTTTGAGGAAGCTCCATACTGTTTTGCAGAGTGGATACACCAGTTTGCACTCCCACCAGCAGTGCAAAACAGATCCTCTTTCTCTGCATCCACACCAACATCTGCCATTGCCTAAGTTGTTAATGTTAGCCATTCTGACAGTTGTGAGGTAGTATCTCACTGTGGTTTGGATTTATATTTCCCTGATGATGAATGATGTTGAGCATTTTTTCATGTGTCAGTGAGCCATCTGGAGGTCTTCTCTGGAGAGGTGTGTATTCATGTCTTTTGTCCATTTCATCACTGGATTATTTGTTTTTTGGGGGGTGTTGAGTTTGATGAGTTCTTTGCAGATTTTGGATATTAACCCTTTATCTGATATGTCATTTGCAACTATATTCTTCCATTCTGCCAGTTGCCTTTTAGTTTTGCTGATCATTTCCTTTGCTGTGCATATTTTTATTTTGGTGAGGTCCCAATAGTTCATTTTTTATTTTGTTTCCCTTGCATCTGGAGATGTGTTGAGTAAGTTTCCTGTGTGGCTGAGGTCAAAAAGTTTTCTGCCTGTTTTCTCCTCTAAGATTTTGATGGCTTCCTGTCTTACATATAGACTTTTCATCCATTTTGAGTTTATTTTTGTGTATGGTGTAAGAAATGGTCCAAGTTCATTTTTCTGCATGTTGCTGTCCTGTTTTCCCAGCACCTTTTGCTAAGAGACTGTCTTTATTCCATTGGATATTCTTTCCTGCTTTATCAAAGATGAGTTGGCCTTACGTTTGTGGGTCCATTTCTGGGTTCTCTATTCTGTTCCATTGATCCATGTGTTTTGTGCCAGTACCATACTGTCTTGATGATGACAGCTTTGTAATACAGCTTGAAGTCCAGGACTGTGATGTCTCCAGCTTTGGATTTCTACAAGGTGTTTGATTCAGTTCCATTGATCTATGTGTCTGCTTTTCTACCAGTACCATACTATCTTGTTCACGACGGCTTGTAAGATAACTTAAAATCTGGGATTGTGATGCCTCCAGTTTTGCTTTGCTTGTTCAAGATTGTTTTGGCTTCAAGGTCTTTTGTGGTTCCACACAATTTTTTTTCCTCCATAATATTTTATTGTCAAATTGTTTTCCATACAACACCCAGTGCTCTTTCCCTCAAGTGCCCTCCACCATCACCACCATCTCTTTTCCCCCCTCCCTCTTCCCCCTCAACCCTCAGTTCATTCTCAGCATTCAATAGT
>NC_043706.1:1111125-1113889 GCF_006229205.1 Suricata suricatta
ATGAACATTGGGGTACATGTGCTCCTATGCATCAGCATTTCTGTCTCTCTTGGGTAAATCCCCAGCAATGCTATTGCTGGGTCATAAGGGAGTTCTATGGATAGTTTTTTGAGGAACCTCCACACTGTTTTCCAGAGCGGCTGCACCAGTTTACATTGCCACCAACAGTGTAGGAGGGTGCCCGTCTCTCCACACCCTCTCCAACAACTGTAGTCTTCTGCTTTGTTCATTTTAGCCACTCTGACTGGTGTGAGGTGGTATCTCAGTGTGGTTTTGATTTGTGTTTCCCTGATGATGAGTGATGTTGAGCATCGTTTTATGTGTCTGTACGTTCCACACAAATTTTAGAATTCTTTCCTCAATCTGTGAAAAACGCTGGGGTTGTTTTGATAAAGGATTGCATTGGATTGCAAGGATAAAGATTGTTTGAGGGTTTATAGACATTTTAACAATATTTGTACTTCCAATCCATGAGTAGGGAATATTTTTCCATTACTATATGTCACCTTCAATTTCTTTCATAATTGTTTTACAGTTTTTAGCTACAGATCTTTTACCTCTTTCTTAGGTTGTTTCGTAGCAATCTTATGTAGTGTATTTGGGATTTGATTCCTTGATTTCTCTTTCTGCTGGCTCATTATTGGCATGTAAAAATGCAACACTTTTCTGTACATTGATTTTGTATCTTGTGACTGAATTTATATATCACTTCCAGCAATGTTTTAGTTCAGTCTTTCAGATTTTCCACACAGTATAATGTCGTCCTCGAATAGTGAAGTTTAACTTCTTTCTTGGTGATTTGGATATCTTTTATTTCTTTTTGTCATCAATTGCTAATGCTAGGAATCCAGTGCCATATTAAATAACAGCAGTGAGGGTGAACATCCCTGTCATATTCCTAACTATAGAGGGAAAACTCTCAGTTTGGGACCATTGAGGGTATACACTGTGGGCCTTTTATATATGGCCTTTATGATGTTGAGGTATTTTCCCTCTATCCCTACTTTGTTGAGGATTTTTATTATATTGGATGTTGTTCTTTGTCAAATGCTTTTTCTACACCAACCAAAGGATCATATAGTTTTTATGCTTTTATTAACGTGGTGTACCACATTGATTGATTTGCCAATATTGTACAACCCTTGCAACCCAGGAAAGGAATGAAGCCCACTTTACTGTGGTGAATCATTTTTTAATATACTGTTGATTTTACGGGATACTATTTTGCTGAGAATTTTTGCATCCATGTTCATCAGGATTACTGGTCTGTAATTCTCTTTTAAGTGGGGCCTTTTCATAGTATTGGCATTTAGGTAATGCTGACTGCACAGAATAGTTTGGAAGGTTTTTTTTTCCATTTCCAATTTTTAGAATACTTTGAGAAATATGGGTATTAACTCTTCTTTATACATTTGGCATAATTCCCCTGGTAAGCCAACTGGCTTTTCGGATATTTAGTGTAGGGGAGATTTTTGATTACTAACTTAATTTCTCATTTTTTAAATCATTTCACATAACTTTATCAATTCCTTTTGCTCTTAGGCTCTGTTTCTGAAGTTTTAAGAGGCATTAAGTAATCTTTTCTGATTATAATTCTGTTTAAGTTTCCTAATATTTCCTGTTTCAGTTTTAGTAGTCCAGACCTTTTTATAATTTATTCATTGCTTCCAAGTTGTCCAATTTGTTGGCAAATATATTTTCATATTGTTTTATATTTGCTGGTCTTTCTGTGATGTTGGGTGTATGTCTACTCTCTCGTTCATTATTTCATTTATTTTGACCTTTACTCTTTTTCTCTTGATGGGTGTGGCTAGGCGTTTATCAATTTTATTAATTTGTGCAAGGAATGAGCTCCTCGATATATTAATCTGTCCTACTGGGTTTTTAAAAGTTTTTATATGATATATTTCTGCTCTAATCCTCATTATTTCCCTTGCCTTGTTAGCTTTGGGCTAAGTTTGTTTTTCTCTCTCTAGCCCCTTTTGCTGTAGGGTTGGGGATCATTTTTGGGACTTTTCTTGCTTCTTAAGGTAGGACTGCAGAGCAACATCTTCACTCTTGTTTTTTATTTAATTTTTAA
This sequence comes from Suricata suricatta, assembly GCF_006229205.1. Lineage (NCBI taxonomy): Eukaryota > Metazoa > Chordata > Mammalia > Carnivora > Herpestidae > Suricata > Suricata suricatta. Next base: position 1,113,206 of record NC_043706.1, read on the forward strand.
TGTGTTGTTTATTTTTGGTACAGAGAGAGATACAGAGCATGAGAGGCGGAGGGGCAGAGAGACACAAAATCTGAAGCAGGCTCCAGCCTGAGCTATTAGCACAGAGCGTTACACAACCCTTGAACCCACGAACGTGAGATCATGACATGAGCCAAAGTCAGAGGCTTACTAAGGCATCCTGGTGCCCCATACTTTACTCATAAGACTGCTTTTGTTGCATTCCAAAAGTTTTGATTATCATGAGTTTTTTATTTTTTTAATGTTTATTTATTTTGAGAGACAGAGAGACAGAATGGGAGTGGAAGAGGGGCAAAGAGCGAGGGAGACACAGAATATGAAGCTGCTTCCAAGCTCTGAGCTGACAGCACAGAGCTCAATGTGGGGCTCTAACTCACACACTGAGATCATAATCTAAGGTGAAATCAGACACTTAACCGACTGAACCATTCAGGCACCCCTGGGACATCATGTTTTAATTTTTCTTTGTTTCCAAGTTTTCTTCTTATTTCTCCTTTAGTTTCCTGGTTGACCCCTTTATTCTTTATTATTATGTTGTTTAACCTACATGTCTATGTAGCCTTTCCAATTTTTTTTCTTGTGGTTGACTTCAAGTTTAATAGCATTGTAGTCATATAATCTCAATTTTTTGTACTTTTTGAGGGCTGATTTGTGACCTAATAGATG
>NC_043706.1:1113989-1132146 GCF_006229205.1 Suricata suricatta
TGTCTTTACTCTTGGAGTGATATTTCTTCTAGTACCTCTATCGCTAATTCTCATCTCATATGCAATTATCACTCAAGCTGTCGTGAGGATCAAGTCAACAGCAAGGTGGCATAAGGTCCTTAATACATGTGGTTCCCACCTCACAGTAGTAACTCTCTTTTATGGAACAGCCATTTATATGTACATGAAGCCACAGAATAGCACATCCCAAGATGAGGGGAAGTTCCTTACTTTCTTTTACACAATTGTGACACCTACCCTTAACCCTCTGATCTACACTTTAAGAAACAAAGATGTAAAGAGTGCAATAAAAAGAATACTGTGTGTAGAAAAATGATAAACAAAGTCATGAATTTGATAGAAAAGAGATAAAGAATAATATTGACCTTCATCAACAGAACATTATTTTATTCATTTATGCAAAGGGCATTCATAGGATGTTGACCATGTACTAGGATTGTACTAGGCATTGCTTTGTAAAGAAGTAAGAAGTACACAGAAATTAAAAGGAGACAGACACAGAGATTCATAAAGGAGCCCAAATTCACACACTTAAAAAGCTTTAGGAATAATAATGGGCATCAGATAAGCAAATACATAATTATGAAATGTGGTTAGGTACAGTAACAGAGATATGTACAAAGAATTAAGAAAATATTTCATATGGAATTTTATTTTATCGTAGAATTACAGTAGACACTAACTTCTTCCAACAAAACTTACCACTTTTATGGTACATAATATCCCTTTTCATCCACCTGATACTGCCAGCAGAGCTTTTGTGGTGGAAACCCACTGACGAAGGAAGGAAGGAAGGAAGGAAGGAAGGAAGGAAGGAAGGAAGGAAGGAAGGAAGGAAGGAAGGAAGGCAGGAAGGCAGGAAGGCAGGAAGGAAGGAAGGAAGGAAGGGGAGGAGGGAGCAGGGAAGGAAGAAGGAAGGCAGGAGCCATTTTGAAGAGGTTTCTACTGCCCATAGTAGAATCAATTAGCATCAGTAAGAATAATGATTGAAACGCAATATGTTTAAAGTGTGGAGGTTCCTCAAAAAACTATCCATAGAATTCCCTTATGACCCAGCAATAGCATTGCTGGGGATTTACCCAAGAGAGACAGAAATGCTGATGCATAGGAGCACATGTACCCCAATGTTCATAGCAGCAATGTCAACAATAGCCAAAACATGGAAGGAGCCGAAATGTCCATCACCTGACGAATGGATCAAGAAGATGTGGTATACATTCACGATGGAGTACTACATGGCAATGAGAGGGAATGACATATGGCCCTTTGTAGGAAAGTGGATGGACCTTGAGGGTGTCATGCTGAGTGAAGTAAGCCAGGCAGAGGACAGAAACCATATGTTTGCACTCATAGGTCTAGCAGGAAAACAAGAGAGACCTAATGGAGAACCAGGGGGAACAGAGTAGGGAGAGAGAGTTGGGGAGAGAGAGGGATGCAAAACTTGAGAGACTATTGAAAGCTGAGAATGAACTGAGGGTTGGGGGGGAGGGGGGAGGGGGGAAGACAGGTGGTGGTGATGGTGGAGGGCACTTGAGGGGAAGAGCACTGGGTGTTGTATGGAAAACAATTTGACAATAAAATATTATGGAAAAAAGAACCTACTGATCAAATTTGAAAGTTTATAAGAAAATAAATTTTATCTCAAAGTGTGATTAAAAATAGGAAAAGAAATTAACATTTATTGTCTTTCCCGAATAAATCACATTGTGGGAATATTCAAAGAGTGGATAAAGAAGTTATATTTCTTTACAAGTGAATTGCAATTAAGTCCAATATGATAATATTATGGGCTTTTCATAACATATGCCAAGATAACCAAATAATAACAACTGTTGAAACCAGGTGATGGATTCATGGTTCATTATACTCAACTACTTTTGAACATGTTAGAAAAAATCTATAATAAAGTTTAGAAGTGTTTTAAAAATCTTTTATCGGATACTCTTTCTTCCTTTGTCAAAAATTAATTGGCAATACATTTGTGGGCCCTGTTCTGGGTTCTCTATTATATTCCATGTGTCTATGTGTCTGTTTTTGTGCCAATACCATACTGTCTTGATGATGACAGCTTTGTAGTAGAGGCTAAAGTCTGGGATTGTGATGCCTCCCGTTTTGGTTTTCTTCTTCAATATTACTTTGGCTAAACGAGGTCTTTTGTGGTTCCATATGAATTTGAGGATAGTCTGTTCTAGTTTTGAGAAGAATGTTGGTGCAATTTTGATGGGGATTGCATTGAATGTGTTCATTGCTTTCGGTAGTAATGACATTTTCACAATGTTTCTTTTTCAGATCCATGAACAGGGAATGTTTTTCCATTTCTTGGTGTCCTCTTCAATCTCTTTCATAGTTTTCTACACTTTTCATCATACAGGTCTTTTACATCCTTGGTTAGGTTTACTCCAAGGTATTTGATGGTTTTTCATGCAGTTGTGAATGGAATCAGTTTCTTGATTTCCCTTTCCATTGCTTCATTATTGGCGTATAGGAATGCGACTAATATTTGTACATTGATTTTGTACCCTGCAACTTTACTGAATTCACTGATCAATTCTAGAAAGCTTCTGGTGGAGTCTGCCAGGTTTTCCATGTAGAGTATCATGTCATCTGCGAAAAGTGAACGTTTGACTTCTTCTTTGCCAATTCTGATGCCTCTTATTTCCTTTTGCTGTCTGATTGCTGATGCCAGAACTTCCAGCACTATGTTGAACAACAGTAGTGAGAGTGGGCACCCCTGTCGTGTTCCTGATCTCAGGGGGAATGTTCTCAGTTTTTCCCCATTGAGGATGATATTAGCTGTGGGTTTTTCATAGACTGCTCTTATAATGTTTAGGTAAGTTCCTTCTATTCCGACTTTCTCAAGGGTTTTTATTAAGAAAGGGTGCTGTATTTTATCAAATGCTTTTTCTGCCTCTTTAGCAGATGGTGCTGGGGGAACTGGACAGCAACCTGCAGAAGAATGAAACAAGACCACTTTCTTACATCATACACAAAAATAAACTCAAAACACCTGAAGGACCTGAATATGAGACAGGAAACCATCAAAACCCTTGAGGAGAAAGTAGGAAACAACTTTCTTGACCTCAATCGCAGCAATTTCCTACTCGACACATCCCCAAAGGAAAGGGAAATGAAAGCAAAAATGAACTATTGGGACCTCATTAAGATAAAAAGCTTCTGCACTGCAAAGGAAACAATCACGAAAACTAATAGGCAACCTACAGAATGGGAAAAGATAGTGGCAAATGGCATATCAGATAAAGGGCTAGTATCCAAAATCTACAAGAACTCACCAAACTATACACCTAAAAAACAAATAACCCAGAGAGGAAATGGGCAGAAGACATGAACAGACACTTTTCCAAAGAGGACACCCAGATGGCCTACAGTCACATGAAATTATGCTCAACATCACTATTCATCAAGGCAATATAAATCAAAGCCACACTGAGATACCACCTCAAGCTGGTCAGAGTGGCTAAAATGAACAAATCAAGAGACTATAGATGCTGGCGAGGGTGTGGAGACATGGGCACCATCCTACACTGTTGGTAGGAATGTTAAATGGTGCAGCTGCTCTGGAAAACAGTGTGGAGATTCCTCAAAAAACTATCCATAGAACTCCCTTATGACCCAGCAATAGCACTGCTAGGGATTTACCCAGAGATACTGAAGTGATGATGCATAGGGGCACATGTAGCACTATGTTCATAGCAGCACTGCCAACAATAGCCAAATCATGGAAAGAGCCTAAATGCCCATCACCTGATGAATGGATCAAGAAGATGTGGTGTATACATATACAATGGAGTATTACAAGGCAATGAGAAAGAATGAAATCTGGCCATTTGTAGGAAAGTGGATGGACCTTGATGGTGTCATGCTAAGCGAAATAAGTCAGGCAGAGAAGGACAGATACCATATGTTTGCACTCATAGGTCTAACTGGAGAACAGGAGATATCTAATGGAGGGCCAAGGTGCGGGGAAGAGGGAAAGAAAGTTGGGGGGAGAGAGGGATGCAAAACTTGAGAGACTATTGAATACTGAAAATGAACTGAGGGTTGAAGGGGAAGGGGAAGGGGGGAAAGAGGTGGTGGTGATGGAGGAGGGCACTTAAAGGGAAGAGCACTGGGTGTTGTATGGAAACCAATTTGACAATCAGAGTACCCAAAGTCATGGGGCCAACCTGTATCCAGTGTTTTTCCACAATTTATCAGGACGTTTCATATGAAGAAAGACGTGGTATAAGCATACAAAAAATTGCACCAGCGTTTGTCTCAAAGTGAGAACAAACTATCCTCAAATTCGTATGGAACCACAAAAGACCCTAAATAGCCAAAGTAATATTGAAGAAGAAAACCTACACGGGAGGCATCACAATCCGAGACTTTAGCCTCTAATACAAAGCCGTCATCACCAAGACAGTATGGACTTGGCACAAAAACAGACACACAGACCAGTGGAATAGAATAGAGAACCCAAAAGTAGGCCCACAAATGTAAGGCCAATTAATTTTTGACAAAGCAGGAAAGAGTATCAAATGGGAAAAAGACTGCCTCTTTAGCAGATGGTGCTGGGAGAGGTGGACAGCAACATTTAGAAAAATGTAAAGAGACCAGGTTCTTACACCGGACACAAAAATAAACTCAAAACCCCTGAAGGACCTGAATATGAGACAGAAAACCATCGAAACCCATGAGAACAAAGTAGGAAACAATCTCCTTGACCTCAATCGCAGCAATTTCCTACTCGACACATCCCCAAAGGAAAGGGAAATGAAAGCAAAAGTGAACTATTGGGACCTCATTAAGATAAAAAGCTTCTGCACTGCAAAGGAAACAATCAAGAAAACTAATAGGCAACCAACAGAATGGGAAAAGATAGTTGCAAATGAAATATCAGATAAAGGGCTAGGATCCAAAATCTACAAGGAACTCACCAAACTCCACACCCAAAAAACAAATAACCCAGTGAAGAAGTGGGTAAAAGACATAAACAGACACTTCTCCAAAGAGGACATCCAGATGGCCTACAGGCACATGAAACGCTGCTCCACATCACTCATCACCAGGGAAACACAAATCAAAACCACGCTGAGATACCATCTCACGCCAGTCAGAGTGGCTAAAATGAACAAATCAAGAGGCTATAGATGCTGGCAAGGGTGTGGATAGACAGGCACCCTCCTACACTGTTCTTGGGAATGTAACCTGGTGCAGCTGCTCTGGAAAACAAGGTGGAGGTTCCTCAAAAAACTATCAATAGAACTCCCTTATGACCCAGCAGTAGCACTGCTAGGGATTTACCCAAGGGATACAGAAGTGCTGATGCATAGGAGCACATGTACCCCAATGTTCATAGCAGCACTGTCTATAATAGCCAAAACATGGAAAGAGCCTAAATGTCCATCACCTGATGAATGGATCAAGAAGATGTGGTATATATACACAATGGAGTATTACATGGCAATGAGAAAGAATGGAATATGTCCATTTGTAGCAATGTGGATGGACATCGAGGGTGTCATGCTAAGCAAAATAAGTCAGGTGGACAAGGACAGATACCATATGTTTGCACTCATAGGTCTAACAGGAGAACAGGAGAAACCTAATGGAGGACCAGGGGGAGGGGAAGGGGGAAAGACAGTTGGGGAAAGAGTGGGATGCCAAACCTGAGAGACTACTGAATACTGAAAATGAACCGAGGGTTGAAGGGGGTGGGGGGAAGAGGTGGTGGTGACGGAGGAAAGCACTTGTGGGGAAGAGCACTGGGTGTTATATGGAAACCAATTTGACAATAAACTGTTTTTTTTATGATGCTGTGGTGTTTTTTTTAATCATAAGCCATTTTTATTCAAAGGAAAAAATATATTGAATTAGAAGCCCAACAGAGATTTTTACAGTAACAAACTTTACCCTTCTACCCCACCACATGTACATAGAAAGAAATTTTATTTTTATGATTTCAAACTATTTTCATACCTCACAATTTTTTTTCTTTTATAATTTATTGTCAAGTTCGTTTCTATGTAACACCCAGTGCTCATCCCAACAAGTGCCCTCCTCCATGCCCATCATCCCCTTCCCCTCTGCCCCTCCCCCATCAGCCCTCAGTTTGTTGTCAGTATTCAAGAGTCTCTCATGGGCTGCCTCCCTCCTCGGCTCCATCTATCTTTTCCCCTTCCCCTCCCCCATGGTCCTCTGGTAAGTTTCTTCTATTCCACTTACAATTGAAAACATATGGTATCTGTCCTGACTTATTTCACTTGGCATGACACCCTCAGTGCTGTGATTTTTGACCTTCTCTCTTGGATGGTTCTTTCTGTTTCTTTTTTTTTCTTTTTCTTTTTTTTTTTTTTTTGGCTGGACATGGAAGGAGCCTAAATGTCCATCACCTGACGAATGGATCAAGAAGATGTGGTATATATTCACGATGGAGTACTACATGGCAATGAGAGGGAATGACATATGGCCCTTTGTAGGAAAGTGGACGGACCTTGAGAGTGTCATGCTGAGTGAAGTAAGCCAGGCAGAGAAGGACAGAAACCATATGTTTGCACTCATAGGTCTAGCAGGAAAACAGGAGAACCTAATGGAGAACCAGGGGGAACGGAGGAGGGAGAGAGAGTTGGGGAGAGAGAGGGATGCAAAACTTGAGAGACTATTGAATGCTGAGAATGAACTGAGGGTTGAGGGGGAAGGGGGAGGGGGGAAAAGAGGTGGTGGTGATGGTGGAGGGCACTTAAGGGGAAGAGCACTGGGTGTTATATGGAAAACAATTTGACAATAAAATATTATTTTAAAAAAGACAATAAACTGTTTTTAAAGAAAGATAAAGAAGGACATATAATAATTATAGGGTCTCTCCATCAAGAAGAGATAACAATTATAAACATCTGAATTTGGGAGCACCCAAATACATACAACAATCACAAACAGAAACAATTTTGTTGAAAAGAATGTGCTAAGTACAGGGGCCTTTAATGCTCCACTTACAGCAATGGATAGGCCAACCAAACAGAAAATCACTAAAGAGACAATGCACTTGACCGAAACATTGAAACAGATGGAATTGTTTGTTTTCTTTAGAACTCTGCATCCTAAGGCTATGATATTCACTTTCTTTTCGAGTGTGCATGGCATATACTCCAAGACAGATCATATACTGTGTTATAAGGCAACTCTCCATGAATATAAACACATGCACTTTGCACTTTCAGATCACAATGCTATAAATCTTGAAATCAATCACAGGAAAAAGTTTGGAAAACCTCCAAAAATATGGAGGCTAAAAACCACCCTACTAAAGAATGATTGGGCCATCAGGCAATTAGAGAAGAAATTTAAAAACATATGGAAAGAAGTGAAAATGAAAGTACAACAATCCAAACCCTCAGGGATGCAGCAAAGGCAGTTCTAAGAGGAAAGTATACTGCAATAAAGGCCTATTTCAAGAAACTAGAATCTACGACCATACCACCCTGAATGTGCCTGATCTCGTCAAGAAACTAGAAGAAGCTCAAATTCAAAATCTAACAGAGCACCTAAAGGAACTATCAGGGAACAGCAAGAGCACCCCAAACCCAGCAGAAAAAGAGAAATAATAAAGATGAGGGCAGGAATAAACAACATACAATCCAAAAAAAAAAAAACAGTTGAGGAGATCAATGAAACCATGAATTGGTTTTTTGAAAAAATTAACAAAATTGATGAACATCAAGCCAGGCTCCTCAGAAAGAAAAGAGACAACACACAAATAGACAAAATCATGAATTAAAACGGATCTGTCACAACCAATCCCTCAGAAATACAAGCAATCATCAGGGAATACTATGATAAATCATATGCCAACAACCTGGACAATCTAGAAGATATGAAAAAATTCCTAAACACACATGCACTACCAAAATTTAAATGGAAAGAGACAGAAAATCTGAACAGACCCATAACCAGTGAAGAAATCAAATCAGTTATCAAAAGCTTCACAAGGAATAAGAGCCCAGGGCTAGATCATTTCCCTGGGGATTTCTACCACACATTTAAAGCAGAATTAACACCCATTCTTCACAAGGTACTCTAAAAAATAGAAACAGAAAAAAACTTACGGAGTCATTCAACAAAGTCAGCATCACTTTTTGATTCCCAAACGAGACACAGAACCAACCAAAAAAGACAACTATAGGTCAATATCCTTGATGAATACAAATGCAAAAATATTCAGCAAGATAGAAGCAATCTGAATTCAACAGCATATAAAAAGAATTAGCCACCATGATCAACTGGGATTCGTTCCTGGGTTACAGGGCTGCTACAATACTCGCAAATCCATCATTGTGATACATCACATTAACAAAAGAAAATATAAAAACCATATGACCCTGTCCATAGATGAAGAAAAGCCATTTGACAAAATACAGCATCCTTTCTTAATTGAAAAAAAAAAACCTCAAGAAAGTCTGGATAGAAGGAACTTACTTAAATATCGTAAAAGCCACTTATGAGAAGCCAACAGCTAATATCATCCTCAATAGGGAAAAACTGAGAGCTTTCCCCCTGAGATCAGGAACACGACAAGGATGTCCACTCTCACCACTATTGTTTAACATAGTGCTGGAAGTCCGAGCATCAGCAATCAGACAACAAAAGGAAATAAAAGGCATCAGAATTGGCAAAGAAGAAGTCAAACTTTCACTTTTCACAGATGCATGATACTCTACACAGAAAACCCAACCGACTCCACCAGATACCTACTAGAACAGATCCACACATTCAGCAAAATCGCAAGGAACAATATCAATGTATGGAATTTGGTTGCATTTTTATACACCCATAATGAAGCAATAGAAAGAGAAATCAAGAAACAGATCCCATTTACAATTGCATGAAAAACCATAAAATACCTAGTAGTAAACTGAACCAAAGATGTAAAAGACCTGTATGATGAAAACTATAAAACACTTATGAAAGAAATGAGAGATGTCACAAAGAAATGGAAAAACATTCCATGCTCATGGATCAGAAGAATAAATATTGTGAAAATGTCATTATTACCCAAAGCAATCTACACATTCAATGCAATCCCAATCAAAATTGCACCAGCATTCTTCACAAAGCTAGAACAAACTATCCTAACATTCGTATGGAAGCACAAAAGACCCCGAAGAGCCAAAGTAATATTGAAGAAGAAAACCAAAACAGGAGACATCACAACCCCAGACTTTACCCTCTACTACAAAACTGTCCTCATCAAGAAAGTATGGCATTGGCACAAACACAGAAACATAGACCAATGGAATAGAACAGAGAACCCAGAACTAGACCTACAAATGTATGGCCAATTAAACTTTGACAAAGCAAAGAGAGTATCCAATGGAAAAAAAGGACAGCCTCTTTAACAGGTGGTGCTAGAAGAACTGGACAACAACATGCAGAAGAATGAAACTAGACCACTTTCCTACACCAAACACAAATATAAACTCAAAATAGATGAAGGACCTGAATGTGAGACAAGAAATCATCAAACCTATCGAGGAGAAAGCAGGAAACAGCCTCCTTGACCTCAACCACAGCAATTTCCGACTCAACACATCCCCAAAGGCAAGGGAATCAAGAGCAAAAATGGACTATTGGGACCTCATCAAGATTAAAAGCTTCTGCACTAAAAAGGAAACATTCATGAAAACTAATAGGCAACTGAAGGAATGGGAAAAGATAGTTGCAAATGACATATCAGCTAAAGGGCTATTATCCAACATCTACAGGAACTTACCAAACTCCACACCTGAAAAACTAATAATCCAGTGAAGAAATAGGCAGAAGACAGAAAGAGATACTTCTCCAAAGAGGACATCCAGATGGCCAACAGACGCATGAAACGATGCTCAGCATCACTCATCATCTGGGAAATACAAATCAAAACCACAGTGAGATAACACCTCACGCTGGTCAGAGTTGCTAAAATGAATAAATCAAGAGATTATAGATTCTGGCGAGGAGTGGAGAAACGGGCACACTCCTGCACTGCGGGTGGGAATGCAAATTGGCACAGCCACTCTGGAAAACAGTGTGGTGTGGAGGTTCCTAAAAACACTAACAATAGAACTCCCCTATGACTCAGCAGTAACACTGGTAAGGATTTACCCAACGGATATAGAAGTGCTGATACATAGGGGCACATGTACAACAATGTTCACAGCAGCACTTTCAACAATACCCAAATCATATAAAGAGGCTAAATGTCCCACAACTGATGAATGAACCAAGAAGATGTCGTTTATCTATACAATGGAATATTGCATGACAATGAGAAAGCATGAAATCTGGCCATTTGTAGCAATGTGGATGGACCTCGAGGGTGTCATGCTAAGTGAAATAAGTCAAGCAGAGAAAGACAGATGCCATATGTTTTCGCTCATAAGCATAACAGGAGAAACTTAACAGAGGACCATGGGGGAGGGGAAGGGGGAAAATCGCTGGGTAGAGGGATGGAGACAAACCATGAAAAACTCTTGAATACTGAGGACAAACTAAGGGCTGATGGGGAGGGGGAGGGCAGAATGGGCATGGAGGGGATGATGGGCTTGGAGGAGGTCACTTGTGGAGATGAGCACAGGGTGTTATATAGAAACCAACTTGACAATAAACTAAACATATATATTATATATATATATATATAGTTAATACCTATTCCTTTCAACCTGTCCCAAAAACTAGAAATAAAAAAAAACTTCCAAATTCATTCTATGAGGTCAGCATTACCTTCATTCTAATACCAAAGACCACACTAAAAAGGAGAAAAAACAGGCCAATATCTCTCATCAAACGTGGATGAAAAACTCTCAATAAATAGTAGTAAAATCAATCTATCAGTACATTAAAAGAATTCTTCACGACAGTACAGTGGGATTCATTCCAGTCCTGCAGGGGTGGTTCAATATATGCCAATTAATCCAATTAATCAACATGATACACCATGTTAAGAAAAGATAAGAACAATATGAATTTCCTCAATAGGTGCAGAAAGCATTTGACAAAATAGAGTATCAACTTTTGAAAAAAATCTCAACAAAGTAAAGACTGATAGACCATCCCTCAACCTCATAAAGGCCATACAGAAAAGACCCACAACTAATATCATCTTCAATGGGCAAAAACTGAAAGCCTTCCCCCACAGTCAGGAACAAGACAAAAATGTCAACTCTCACCATCATTATTAAACATACTACTGGAAGTCATAGCCTGAGTAATCAGGAAAAATAAATAAATAAAAATCATCCATATCAGCAAAGAAGTCAAACTTTCACTATATACAGATGACATAATACTCCAAAAGACTATCAAAAAGTTGCCAGAACTAATGCATAAAATCAAGCAAGTCACAAGTTATAAAATCAATGTGCAGAAAAATGTTGCATTTCTTCTTTGAGAGAGAAAGATAGAGAGAGACAGAGATTGAAAACGTGTGTGTAGGGGAGGAGCAGAGTGAGAGGAGGGCAGATAATCTGAACGGGACTCTATGATGTCAGCACAAATGCAGGGCTTGAACTCACAAACCATGACATCAAGACCTGAGCTGAAATCAAATGCTTGACTGACTGAGTCACCCATGTGCCCCTCCGTTGCATTTCTCTACGTCAATAACAAAGTAGAAGAAAAAGAAATCAAGAAATTGATCCAATTTTCAACAGTAACAAAAACAATACGATACCTAGGAATAAACCTAGCCAAAATGTTGAAAGATCTGTACTCTGAAAACGACAGAACATTTAGAAAATAAATGGAATAGTACACAGAGAAGTGAAAAAGCATTCCATGCTCATGGATTGGAAGAACAAATATTGATAAATTGTCAATACTACCCAAGCAATCTCCACATTTAATGCAATCCTTAACAAAATACAACCAGCATTTTTTGGAGAGCTAACACAAACAATCTTACAGTGTGTATGGAACCAGAAAAGACTCCAAATACCCAAAGCAATTCTGAAAAAGAAAAATAAAACTCGAGGCATCTCGATTTTGGATTTCAAGCTATACTACAAAGCTGTAGTTATCAAGACAATGCAATACTGGCACAAAAACAGATACATAGATCAATGAAACAAAATAGAAAAAACAGAAATGGACACGCAAATGTATGGCAAATTAATATTTGACAAAGCAGAAAAAAATATCCGATGGAAAAAGTCACGTCAACTTATGGTGCTGGAAAAACTTGACAGCAACTTGCTGTCTTTATTACACGATACACAAAAGTGAATTCACAATCGATGAAAGACCTACATGGAAGACAGGAAACCATCAAAATCCTATATCACAACACAAGTAGCAACCTCCTTCACCTCAGTTGGGACAGTTTCTTACTAGACTTTTCACCTAAGGCAAGAGAAATGAAAGCAAACATGAACTATTGGGATTTCATCAAGATAAAAACCATCTGGACAATCTAGGAAACAGTCAACAAAACCAAAAGGCGGCCTCGGAATGGGAAAAGATATTTGCAAATGATACATCAGATAAAGGGTTAATATTCAAGATCCATAGAGAATTTATCAAACTCACAACCCAAAACACGAACAACCCACTTAAGGAATGGGCAGAAGACATGAAAAGATACTTTACCAAAGAAGGCACTCAGATGGATAACAGATACATGAAAAGAAGCTCAGCATCACTCATCATCAGGAAAATACAAATCAAAACCGTGATAAGGTACCACCCACACCTGTCAGAATGGCTAACAGTAACAGCCCAGGAAACAAGGAATCGGCAACGATATGGAGCAATGGGAATTGTCTTGTACAGTTGGTGGACACGCAACTGGTGCGGCCACTCTGAAGAACAGAATGGAGGTTTTAAAAAAAAATTACAAATAAAACTTCCCTATGATCCAGCAATTGCACTGCTAGCTATTTTCCCCAAGGATAAAAATACAGATTCGAAGTGGTACATGAACCTCAATGTTTATAGCAGCGTTATTAACAATATACAAACTATGAAGAGAGTCCAAATGTCCATTGACTGGTGAATCAATACAGAAAACAGATAGATATATAGATAAGATATAGATATTGGTATAGATATAGATATAGATCTATTACTCAACCATCAAAAAGAAGAAATCTTGCCATTTGCATAATGTGTATGGTGCTAGAGAGTATTATGTGAAGTGAAATAAGTCAGTCAGAGAAGGACAAATACCATATAATTTCACTCATATGTGGAGTTTAAGAAACAAAACAGAGGAACATATAGGAGGGGGGAAACAAGAAAGAGAGAGAATCAAATCACAAGAGACTCTTTAGGATAGAGAAAAAGGGAGGGCTAATGGAGGGAGGTGAATGAGGGATGGGTTACATGGGTGATGGGTATTAAGGAGGGGATTTGTTATGTGAGCACCAGGTGTTGTATATAAGTGACAAATCACAGAATTCTACTTCTGAATCCATTACTATATATTAACTAACAAAAATTTAAATAAAACTTGTAACAAAAATATGTTAATTTATATACATATGGTTTACATTATATTTTCAATCTTCAATAGTAAATTTAATACACAAATAAGTTCATCTCAGAAATTAATTTCCATAGAAGAAATCTAAAAATTAAAAAATGAAAAAAAACGACAAGATAAAATCCACTGTCTTAAGGGAACCTTTCTTAAAACGGTTGTTTAGAGAAGTTCCTGACCACAGTCCAAGATTTTTAATCACCTCTGTGGGGCCAGAGTCCCCATGGTCTACATCATGTTCACATATAGCCTTCATGTCCTACATAAACACTTCGTGGAGCAAACATAGACCAGCACGGGCTCTCCCCACTTAACTGGGCAGAGATTGAACTACAAATGTGTCTAGCAGGAGTGCACACTAAAAGACTACAAATATCCCATGAAAAACACATTTAACAAACTAAATTCATCAACTTTTCCACCAGTTCCACATCTAGTGTTTCTCCAACATCCACACTGAATACAGAATTCACTGAATCTTAGCTCAACTGTTGCATTTAAATGTGAAGCTGATTGTAGAGTCAGTACAAGAGAGTGGTGGCTAATCAGTATTTCATGGACTCGGTAATGTGCCAAGCAAGAATCCTTCTGAAGCATTCCTGAAGTGAAGTGAAATGAAGACTCATCATGGTGGGAATATGTGACATTTGGGCTACATAAGAACAGGACAGCTGTGAATTCTTCCCTGCTGAAACGTAAATATGCTCCAATTTTGTTTTAGTTGTCTCTCCACATCATTGTGTACATTCAAATTATGTTTAAATTTGTTTGCTTCAATTGTCTTCTATCTCACTAAACAGAGTTATCTGTAAGCTCATCTTATGCCTTTAGAAACTCAAGTCCACACCATGAAAAGTGGAAGCCTGCTTCAGTGAAAACATAGCATGCCTCCTTTTTAACATGTTTCTTTTGGGTGTGTTCTCTTGTTTATAATATCATGTTCAGCTTTAAATTGAAATTGCAACAATAACTAAAATTGAGACCCGAGGCTTTGACCACATGAAAATATTTATAAGCATAAAATCAAAAGTCTTGTCTTTGGATTCACTACTTTAAATTACATACACTTTAATTTCAAGCTTGACACTTCCAATAAGCATACCTTGGTTCTAATGTGACTCAAAGCTTAGACAGAGCCAGTAATGTTTTTCACCTGCTAAACCTACTTATGTTTTAGAAACTGTATTACATCATGGATGCTGACTGCTTTCTTCAATGTTATAGCACATCTGCAGCACGGTGTTCACTTGTCAACTAAGTAATCAAAGGCATGTGATAACCCATCGTGAGTCCAATGGATAGCAACCAGAAAATCATGGTAATTAAACTACATGCTGTGTGAGCAACAGTTGACAACCAGGTAGCACTTAATCTGGAAACATAAATCTAAGAGTATATTTAATAATAGGTTCTAATATTAAAGGAAACTCAAAAGACATATACAAAATTTTTAAAAAGGAAAACTAAACGATATTGTCTAGAGATGCACAATTGGGTAATCACGCTATTAAAACACAAGGAGGTGATTGCTATAAATATGGGGATACTGGATACTTTGGGGGACAGGGGTGGGTAACGATTGTGACGAGACACAAAGAGAAGCCCCCGGGGTGCTGGCCAAGGTTCTGTTTCTTGACCTGCATGTTAGTTATAAGAATACTCACCTGGATTCAGGGAGCTTTCACTTTCCTTATGAATCTATGCTTTAATTTACATAAAACTGGTTTTTTAAGAAGCCATATTGAATTGACCTTTTCTGAGTTATTTCTATAATAAAGGCAGGCACTGCCTTAGTGCTAAAGAGGCATCTCCGACCTCAACCTAAGGAGAAAGTATGAGGCCGTCTTTAAAGGACAGTTAGGAAGCTACAAAAACAGGAGTCATGTGAACACTCAGGGGAAGATCTCTTTCATAAGGCAGAAGACTGGATCGGGGTTTCTGAGTCTATTTAAACTCTAAAATTCTATGGCTTTCACATTCGTAACACTACCTCAAACTGATGTGGTCAAAAAAATCCAACTGGATTTTGTAATCAAGGCATTTGGGTAGCTTAGGTTCCCTGTCCTCTCCTACCTCTGGGTTGATCAGTTCAGCATGTATATTGTGGTGTTCATGAGCACTTTTGTTTACATCATGTCTGTGCTTTTGAAAAGCTATCCATACATAAAATTTTAAGCATTTCAGTTCAGTTCTAAACCACCGTGGTAAAATCATGACTGAGGAAAATTAAGAGATATGGGAAAAATAGAAGTAGAATTTGTGGACAGGTTGATACAATTTTTAACTTTTAGAATTAAATCTGAACCAAGCACAGTTGATGTGTTTTTCACAAATATTAACCCTCACAACCTCCCTTTATGGAATATTATTACCATTATTTAACATATAGGGACACTGCTGTATAAATAGGTTATGTTTTGGGTTTTGTGTTTGTTTTCTTTTTGTTTGTTTTGCAGATAGTCATTTTCCAGTTATTATTGAAATTCTAGTTATCACATGGTCCAAAATAACTTTAATAAGTATAATATAGTGATTCATGACTTACATACAATACTCTCTGCTCATCACAAGTGCCCTCCTTATCCCCCACCCATCCCCCTCCAGCATCCGTCAGTTGGTTTTCTACAGTTAGGAGTCTATTTTTATGGCTTGCCTCTCTCGTTTTCCCCTATGTTCATCTGTTAAGCTTCTTAAATTCCACATATGTGTGAAATCATATGGTATTTGTCTTTCTCTGACTTAATACACTCCTCCTCCATCCATGTCATTGCAATTAATAAGATTTCCTTCTTTTGATGGCTAAGTAATATTCCATTGTATATTTACATACCACACCTTCTTTAACCATCCATCAGTTAGAACTCTTTCCAAAATTTGGCTACTGTTAATTAACACTGCTGTAAACATTAAGGTGCATGTATCCCTTCAAATAAGCTTTGTATCCTTTGGGTAAATACCTTGTAGTGCAAGTGCTGGGTCATAGGGTAGTTCTATTTTCGATTTTTTATTTTTTATTTACATCCAAGTTAGTTAGCATATAATGCAACAATGATTTCAGTAGTAGATTCCTTAAGGCGCCTTATCCATTTAGCATATCCCTCTCCCATAATCTCTTTAGCAATCCTCTGTTCGTTCTCTATATTTGCCGCTTAGTTTTGTCCCCCTTCCTGTTTTCATATTATTTTCGCTTCACTTCCTTTATGACTATTTTGCATCTTAAATTCTTCATATGAGTAAAGCCATATATTTGTCTTTCTCTGACTAATTTCACTTAGCATAATACTATCTAGTTCCATCCACATAGTTGCAAGACTTCATTCTTCTTGATTGCCGTGTAATACTAGATAGTTAGAGTTAGATAGATATAGATAGATAGATAGATAGATTGATAGATAGATAGATAGATAGATAGATAAATAGATAGATAGATAATGATAGATAGAGATAGATAGATAGATGATAGAATGATAGATAGATAGATAGATAGATAGATAGATAGATAGATAGATAGAGATATCTTCTTTATCCATTCATCCATCGATGGACATTTGGGCTCTTTCCACACTTTGGTTACTGTTTATAGCATTGCTATAAACATTGGGGTGCACGTGCCCCTTCTAAACAGCATACCTGTATCCCTTGGATAAATACTTAGTAGTGCACTGGCTGGGTTGTAGGGGAGTTCTAGATTTAACTTTTTGAGGAAGCTCCATACTGTTTTCCAGAGTGGATACACCAGTTTGCACTCCCACCAGCAGTGCCAAACAGATCCTCTTTCTCTGCATCCACATCAACATCTGTCATTGCCTAAGCTGTTAATGTTAGCCATTCTGACAGGTGTGAGGTGATATCTCATTGTGGTTTGGATTTGTATTTCCCCGATGATGAGTGATGTTGAACATTTTTTCATGTGTCAGTGGGCCTTCTGGAGGTCTTCTTTGGAGAGGTGTGCATTCATGTCTTTTGCCCATTTCTTCACTGGATTATTGGCTTTTGGGGGGGGGTGTGGAGTTTGATAAGCTTTTTCCAGATTTTGGATACTAACCCTTTATCTGATATGTCACTTGCAACTATATTCTCCCATTCTGCCAGTTGTCTTTTAGTTTTGCTGACTGTTTCCTTTGCTGTGCAGATTTTTATGTTGATGAGGTCCTCATAGTTCACTTCTCATTTTGTTTCCCTTGCATCTGGAGATGTGTTGAGTAAGAATTTGCTGCGGGGCTGAGGTCAAAGAGGTTTCTGCCTGCTTTCTCCTCTAAGATATTGATGGGTTTCTGTCTTACATTTAGGCCTTTTGTCCATTTTTTAGTTTATTTTTGTGTATGGTGTAAGAAGTGGTCCAAGTTCATTTTTCTGCATGTTGCTGTCCTGTTTCCCCAGCACCATTTGCTAAGAGACTGTCTTTGTTCCATTGGCTATTCTTTCCTGCTTTGTCAAAGATGAGTTGGCCATATGTTTGTGGGTCCGTTTCTGGGTTCTCTGTTCTGTTCCATTGATCCAAGTGTTTTGCGCCAGTACCGTACTGTCTTGATGATGACAGCTTTGTAATACAGCTTGAAGCCCAGGACTGTGATGCCTCCAGCTTTGGTTTTCTACGAGGTGTCCTATTCAGTTCCATTGATCTAT
>NC_043706.1:1132246-1138293 GCF_006229205.1 Suricata suricatta
CTATTGATGCAAAGACTAGGGGCCTTCAAAATAGCTGTGACGAGTTAAAAAAATGCTATAAGTGAGGTGCATAATGAAATGGAGTCTGCCACTGCAAGGAATGAAGAAGCAGAGAGGAGAATAGGTGAATTAGAAGACACACTTATAGCAAAAGAAGAAGCCAAGAAAAAGAGAGAAATTGATACAGGAGCATGAAAGGAGAACTCAAGACCTGAGTGGTAATATCAAATAGAACAATTTCTGTATTATAGGGGTTCTTGAAGATGAAGAAAGAGAAAAAGGCCCTGAAGGGGTGCTTGATCAAATTATAGCTGTAATCTTCCCAAATCTGGGGAAGGAAAAAGACATTGAAATTCAAGAGGCGCATAGAGCTCCCCAAAGACATAACTGGAATCAACCTTCGGCACAGCATATCATAGTGAAACTGGCAAAATAGAAGGATAAAGAGAGAATTCTGAAAGCAGAGAGGGAGAAAAGAGCCCTAACATAAAAAGTGAAACCTATCAGAGTGGTTAAAGACCTATCTAATGAAACGTGGCAGGCCAGGAGGGAATGGCAAGGAATCTTCAATGTGATGAATAGGAAAAAAATGTAGCCAAGAATCCTTTATCCAACGATCCTGTCATTCAAAGTAGAATGAGAGATAAAGGATTTCCCAAATAATCAAAAATTCAGAGAATCCACCACCACCAAATCAACCCTACAAGAAAAACTAAGAGGGATTCTATGAGGGAAATGTGGCAAGGAATATAAGGTATCAGACACACCAATACAAACATGAACTCTACAGAGACTACAATGAATCAAAACCCACAGTTTGAAATCATAACATTGAATGTAAATTGACTGAGTGCTCCAATCAAATGACACAGGGTAGAAAAATGGATAAAAAAAAAAAAACCAAAATCCATCTATTTGCTGTTTACAAGAGACTCAACTTAGACCTGCAGACACGATCAGACTGAATGTAAGGGGAAAGGAAAATATCTTTCATGCAACTGGAAGTCAAATGAAAGCCGGAGTAGCCATACTTATATCGAACAAACTGGACTTTAATATTCACGATGGAGTACTACATGGCAATGAGAGGGAATGACATATGGCCCTTCGTAGGAAAGTGGATGGACCTTGAGGGTGTCATGCTGAGTGAAGTAAGCCAGGCAGAGAAGGACAGAAACCATATGTTTGCACTCATAAGTCTAGCAGGAAACCAAGAGAGACCTAATGGAGAACCAGGGGGAACGGAGGAGGGAGAGAGAGTTGGGGAGAGAGAGGGATGCAAAACATGAGAGACTATTGAATGCTGAGAATGAACTGAGGGTTGAGGGGGAAGGGGGAGGGGGGGAAAAGAGGTGGTGGTGATGGTGGAGGGCACTTAAGGGGAAGAGCACTGGGTGTTGTATGGAAAACAATTTGAAAATAAAATATTATGGAGAAAAAAATAAATAAACATTTTAAAAAATAAAATAAAAATTAATAAAAAAATAAAATAAAGGCAGAATAAAAGATGAAGATGGACATTATATAATAATTACAGGGTCCCTCCATCAGGAAGAGCTAACAATTATAAACATCGACCCACCGATTCTGGAGTACCCAAATACATAAAATAATTAATCACAAACAGAAACAATCTTATACATGAAAATGTGTTTATATCAGGGGATTTTAATACTCCACTTACAGCAATGGATAGGTCAACCAGACATAAAATCGCTAAAGAAACAATGGACCTAAAAAATGGCACATTGGAACATGTGGAATTGATAGATATATTTAGAACTCAGCATCCTGAAGCTAGGGAATTCACTTTCTTTTCGAGTGCACATGGCACTTTCTCCAAGATATATCACATACTGGGGCATAAAGCAGCCCTCTATAAGTACAAATGAATTAAGATTATACCATGCACACTTTGAGATCACAACGATATGAAACTTGAAATCAATCACAGGAAAAAAATCTGGAAAACCTCCAAAAACATGGAGTTAAAAACCACCTTACTAAACAATGATTGGGCAAATCGGGCAATTAGAAAAGAAATTTAAAAATATATGTAAACAAATGAAAATGAAAATACAACAATCCAAACTCTCTGGGACGAAGCAAAGGCAGTCCTGAGAGGAAAGTATACTGCAATCCATACCTACTTCAAGAAAAAAGCACAAATTCAAAATGTAACAGAGCATCTAAAGGAAATAGCAGGGGAGCAGAAAGAGCACCCAAAACCAAGGAGAAGAAGAGAAATAATAAAGATCAGGGCAGAAAGAAACAATATAGAATCAAAAAAAAAAAAAAACAGTTGAACAGATCATTGAAACCAAGAGTTGGTTTTTTTTTTAATAAACAAAATTGATAAACCTCCAGCCAGGTTCCTCAGAAAGAAGAGAGACAATATCCAAATAGACAAAATAACGAATGAAAATGGATCAATGACAATCAATCTCTCAGAAATACAAGCAATCCTCTGGGAATACTATGAAAAATTATATGCCAGCAAACTGGACAACACAGAAGAAATGGACAAATTCCTAAACACACATGCACTACCAAAATTCAAACGGGAAGAGGTAGAAAATCTGAGCAGACCCATAACCAGTGAAGAAATCCAATCCGTTATCAGAAATCTCCCAAAGAACAAGAGCCTGGGGCATGATGACTTCCCAGGGGAATTCTACCAGACGTTCAAAGCAGCGTTAATACCCATCCTTCTCAAGCTATTCCAAAAAATGCAAATAGAAGGAAAACTTCCTAACTCATTCTATGAAGCCAGCATCACTCTGATTCCCAAACCAGACTGAGATCCAACAAAAAAAAAAAAAAAAAGAGAGAGAGAGAGAGAGAACTAAAGGCCAGTTTCCTTAGTAAATACAGATGCAAAAACCCTCAACAAGATACTAGAAAATCGAATTCAACAACATTAAAAAGAATAATCCAGCATGATCAAGTGAGATTCGTTCCTGGGGTATAGGGCTGGTTCAATATTTGCAAATCCATCAATGTGATACATCACATTAACAAAAGAAAAGATAAAAACTATATGACCATGTCTATACATGCAGAAAGAGCGTTTGACAAAATATAGCATTAATAAGAACCCTCGAGAAAAGTCCAGATAGAAGGGACTCACTTGGACATTATAAAAGCAATTTATGAAAAGCCCAGCTAATATCGTCCTCAGTGGGGAAAAACTGAGAGCTTTCTCCCTGAGATCAGAAACACGGCACGGTTTTCCACTCTCACCACTATTGTTTAACAGTGCACTGGAAGTGCTAGCATCAGCAGCCAGATAACAAAAGGAAATAAAAGGCATCAGAACTGGCAAAGAAGAAGTCAAACTTTCAGTTTTCACAGATGATATGGTACTCTACATTGAAAACCTGATCAACTCCACCAGAAGCCTATTAGAACTGATCCATAAATTCAGCAAAGTCGCAGGATACAAAATCAATCTACAGAAATCAGTTGCATTTTTATACACCAATAATAAAGCAAACGAAACAGAAGTGAAGAAACTAATTCCTTTCAAAATTGCACAAAAAAACAAAAATACATAAGAATAAGTGTAACCAAAGATGTAAAAGTCCCGCATATAGAAAGCCTATAAAAAAAATTGAAAAAGACACACAAAATGGAAAAACATTCCATGCTCATAGATCAAAAGAATAATTATTAAAATGTCATTACTACCCAAAGCAATCTACACATTCAACACAATTCCAATCAAAATTGTACCAGCATTCTTCTCAAAGCTAGCACAAGCTACCCTAAAATTCATATGGAACCACAAAAAACCACGAATAGCCAAAGTAATATTGAAGGAGAAAGTCAAAACGGATGTCATCACAATTCCAGACTTTAGCTTCTACTACAAAGCTGTCATCATCAAGACAGTATGGTATTGGCATAAAAACAGACACATAGACCAATGGAATAGAATAGAGAACCCAGAACTAGACCCACAAATGTATGGCCAATTAATATTTGACAAAGCAGGAAAGAGTATCTGATGGAAAACAAACAGCCTCTTTAATGGGTGGTGCTGGGATATCTGGACAGCAACATGCAGAAGAATGAAACCTGACCACTGTCTGCACCCTACACAAAAATAAACTAAAAATGGATGAAGGACCTGAATATGAGACAGGAAACCATCAAAACCTTAGAGGAGAGAGAAGAAAACAGCCTCCTTGACCTCAACCACAGCAATTTCCTTCTCAGCACATCCCCAATGGCACGGGAATCAAGAGGAAAAAATGAACTATTGGGACCTCATCAAGAAAAGAAAATCCTTCTGCACAGCAAAGGAAACAATCAAGAAAACTAATAGGCAACTGAAAGAAAGGGAAATGATAGTTGCAAATATCATATCACCTAAAGGGCTAGTATCCAAAATCACAAGAACTCGCCAAACTCCATACCGGAAAAATGAATAATACAGTGAAGAAATGGGCAGAAGACATGAATAGACACTTCTCTAAAGAGGACATCCAGATGTCCCACAGGCATATGAAACGATGCTCAGCATCACTCATCATCAGGGAAATACAAATCAAAACCACCCTAAGATATCACCTCACGCTGGTCAGAGTGGCTAAAATGAACAAATCAAGAGAATATAGATGCTGACGAGGATGTGGAGAAACAGGCACCTTCCTACACTGTTGGTGGGAATGTAAACTGGAATAGCCACCATGGAAAACAGTGTTGAGGTTCCTCAAAAAACTATCAATAGAACTTTCCTATAACCCAGCAATAGCACTGCTAGGGATTTACCCAAGGGATACAGAAGTGCTGATTCATAGGGGCAGATGTACCCCCAATATTCATAGCAGAATTTTCAACAATAGCCAAATCATGGAAAAAGCCCAAATGTCCATCAACTGATGAATGGGTCAAGAAGATGTGGATTATCTATACAATGGAACACTACATGGCAATGAGAAAGAATTAAATCAGGCCTATTGTAGCAAAGTGGAAGGACCTCGAGGGTGTCATGCTAAGCGAAATAAGTCAGGAGGAGAAGGACAGATACCGTATGCTTTCACTCATAGGTCTAACAGGAGAAACCTCACAGAGGACCCTGGGAAGGGGAAGGAGCAGGGAAAGAGGTAGGGAGAGGGAGGGAGACAAATCATGGGAGACTCCTGAATACTGAAAACAAACTGAGGGCTGAAGGCAGAGGGGGAAAGGGGAAGGAGGGTGATGTTCATGGAGAAGGGCACTTGTGGGGAAGAGCACTGGGTGTTATAAGGAAACCAACCTGACAATAAACTATAAATTTTTTTAATAAAAGTAAAACACTCTTCTTTTGTATGCAAAAATAAAAAGAGATATTCCAAACAGGAGAGAAAATACAAACAAGTGAATTTTGGATACTCAGGGGAAACTTCAGAAATTTTTATTTCTACCTAAGGCTGATGGTATTTTCCCCCATGGTATTGTCTTCTAGACCCTCATAAGGAGCCATGGACACGAACAATGGAAGTTCCATGACAGATTTCATCCTGCTGGGGTTTTCTGATTGGCCCCAATTAGAACACATCATCTCGGGGATTGTCTTCATCTTCTATATTGTGACTCTGGTAGGAAACACAACCATCATTCTTGTATCTAACCTAGACAGCCAGCTCCATACTCCCATGTATTTCTTTCTATCCAATTTGTCCTTCCTGGACCTCTGTTATGCAACTACCATTATCCCACAGATGCTGGTAAATCTATGGGGTCCAACAAAGTCTATTACCTATGGAGGGTGTGCGCTCCAATTCTTCTTTGCCCTTGACTTTGGAGCCACAGAATGTCTTCTTTTGGCTGTGATGGCCTATGACCTCTATGCTGCTGTCTGTCAACCTCTTCACTACACAGTAATAATGCACCCTCAACTTTGCCAGAAGATGGTGCTCACCACCTGGTTAGGTGGTCTTAGCAGTGCTTTAATGCTTTGCTCCCTGACGTTGAGGTTGCCAAGGTGTGGACACCGGGAAGTGGATAATTTTTTCTGTGAGATGCCAGCCTTGCTCAAGATGGCTTGTGTCTACTCAAAA
>NC_043706.1:1138393-1140869 GCF_006229205.1 Suricata suricatta
TTTCTGGGTTCTCTGTTCTGTTCCATTGATCCAAGTGTTTTGCGCCAGTACCGTACTGTCTTGATGATGACAGCTTTGTAATACAGCTTGAAGCCCAGGACTGTGATGCCTCCAGCTTTGGTTTTCTACGAGGTGTCCTATTCAGTTCCATTGATCTATGTGTCTGTCTTTGTGCCAGTACCATACTGTCTTGTTCACGACGGCTTGTAAGATAACTTAAAGTCTGGGATTGTGATGCCTCCAGCTTTGCTTTGCTCGTTCAAGATTGTTCTGGTTTCAAGGTCTTTTGTGGTTCCACACAAATTTTAGGATTCTTTCTTCAACTTCTGTGAAAAACGCTGACGTTGTTTTGATAAAGATTGCATTGGATTGCAAGGATAAAGATTGTATTGGGTTGTAAGACATTTTAACAATATTTGTACTTCCAATCCATGAGCAGGGAATATTTTTACGTTACTTTATGTCATCTTCAATTTCTTTCATAATTGTTTTACAGTTTTCAGCTACAGATCTTTTACCTTTTTTAGGTTATTTCCTAGCAATCTTATGTAGTGTATTTGGGATTTGATTCCTTGATTTCTCTTTCTGATGGCTCATTATTGGTGTATAAAAATGTAACTGATTTCTGTACATTGATTTTGTAGCCTGTGACATTACTGAATTTATATATCACTTCCAGCAATGTTTTAGTTCAGTCTTTCAGATTTTCTACACACAGTATCCTGTCGTCCTCACATAGTGAAAGTTTAACTTCTTCCTTGGTGATTTGGATGTCTTTTATTGCTTTTTGTTGTCAATTGCTGATGCTAGGACTCCAGTGCAATGTTAAATAATAGTAGTGAGGGAGAACATCCCTGTCATATTCCTAACTATAGAGGGAAAACTCTCAGTTTTGGCCCATTGAAGGCATACACTGTGGACCTTTTATATATGGCCTTTATGATGTTGAGGTATTTTCCCTCTATCCCTACTTTGTTGAGGATTTTTATCATGTTGGATGTTGTTCTTTGTCAAATGATTTTTCTGCACCAACCAAAGGATCATATGGTTTTTATGCTTTTATTAACGTGGTGTACCACATTGATTGATTTCCTAATATTGTACAACTCTTGCAACCCAGAAAAGGAATGAAGCCCAATTTATTGTGGTGAATTATTCTTTTAATATACTGTTTAATTTTACTGGCTAGTATTTTGTTGAGAATTTTTGCATCCATTACTGGTCTGTAATTCTCTTTTAAGTGGGGCCTTTTCATAGTATTGGAATTTAGGTAACGCTGGCTGCACAGAATAGTTTGGAAGTTTTTATTTAGTTTCTAATTTTTGGAATGCTTTGAGAAATACGGGTATTAACTCTTCTTTATATGTTTGTTAGAATGCCCCTGGGAAGCCATCTGGCTTTTTGGATTTATGGTGTAGGGGAGATTTTTGATCACTAACATAATGTCTCTTCTTTTTTTAAACATCTCACTATAACTTTATCAATTCCTTTTGTTCTTAGGCTCTGTTTCTGAAGTTTTAAGAGGCATTAATGAATCTTTCTGATTCTAATTCTGTTTCAGTTTTCTAATACTTCCTATTTCAGTTTTAGTAGTCCATAGGTTTTTGTAATTTATCCATTGCTTCCATGTTGTCCAATTTGTTGGCATATATATTTTCATAATATACTTTTATATTTGCTTGTCTTTCTATGACGTTGGCTGTATGTCTACCCTCTCATTCATTATTTCATTTATTTTTATCCTTACTCTTTTCCTCTTTTAATGTGTTGTTTATTTTGGTACAGAGAGAGAGAGAGAGACAGAGCATGAGAGTGGGAGGGGCAGAGAGAGACACACAGAATCTGAAGCAGGCTCCAGGCATGAGCTGTCAGCATAGAGCCTTACACAAGGCTTGATCCCACGAAAGTGAGACCTTGATGAGTCAAAGTCGGAGGCTTAACCGACTAAGCCACCCTGGCGCCCCATACGTCACTCATAAAACTGCTTTTGTTGCATCCCAAAACTTGTGGATATCATGGGGTGTTTTGTTGTTGTTGTTGTTGTTCTTGTTTATTTACTTTGAGAGAGAGACAAAGAGACAGAATGGGAGCAGGGGAGGGGCACAGAGAGAGGGAGACATAGAATCAGAAGCTGCTTCCAAGCTCTGAGCTGTCAGCACAGAGCTCAATGCACGGCTTGAACTCACAAACTGAGATCATAATCTAAGCTGAAATCAGATGCTTAACCGACTGAACCATTCAGGCACCCCTGGGACATCATGTTTTAATTTTTCTTTGTTTCCAAGATTTTCTTTTTATTTCTCCTTTAGTTTCCTGGTTGACCCCTTTATTCTTTATTATTATGTTGTTTAACCTACATGTCTATGTAGCCTTTCCAATTTTTTTTCTTGTGGTTGACTTCAAGTTTAATAGCATTGTAGTCATATAATCTCAATTTTTTGTACTTTTTGAGGGCTGATTTGTGACCTAATAGATG